>NW_021681000.1:240024-246092 GCF_001412515.2 Diachasma alloeum
CCCCCTCCCCATAAATACCTTAATATCAATATGTAGAATAAAGCAAACGAAATTGATCCGGCGCTTGAGCCAAGGCCGTTCTCCTTCGATAACTCGATCTCTTCCCCTTGATCCATCAATGGCAGAGGCAATTTATTACCTCAAAAAGATACTTAAGTATCAGCAGAATAGAGGAGAAAGGGAAATAAAGAGAGATTGGAGGCTCTGCGGCCTATGTATACGGATACCTCGGGGTTTAAAAATGGATTCGACCCCCCCTGTCATTGGGACCATTATTTCTCGGTTGGAATTTCCCCCCTCAACATTTCTTTTTTTTCATCGGTTTCTGTCCCTTGGCACGTGGTGCCACGTGCCCGCTTGATTTCCTTCCAGACGGCGATACTTTTGTCGATCGCTCAGTTATCAGATCTTTTTAAATGATAAAAATGTATTTAAAATCCACAGAATAGGAAATAATCGAAGAGAGTGGGGACGATGAACAGCGATTTTTGTGGCACTGAGGGATTTTGAGAAAAATTTCGAATAATTTTTTTGTGGGAAATTAGTCCGTTATAAATAATTATAACGGATGTTTTTTTATAATTTTCAAACAATTCAGAAGTTTCAGAGATGTTCATAAAAAACTTTAGGAATATTCCGTGGGACGAATGAAAATTCTGGATTGATTCATTTTGTGAATATCTTTGAAACTAATGTATTTTTTAAAAAAAGTTTTGCAATTTTTTGCGGAGAATGTCATGCCCTTAAAAAAAGTCTCATAATGTTTTTTTAAATAGTAGTTTTCGAGGTATTAAAAAATACTTTAAAATACTTCTTCTGCAAAAATCTCCGGAACTAAAGTTTTTTTCAATAAAAATATAAAAAAAATTTTGTAAAGAATTTTGCATCCTGAAAACAATTTATGTCGTTTCTCTCAACCTAGAAGTTCCCGAGCTGCTCACAAAATAATCCAGGCTTTCCTTCCTGCCATCTCAGGACTGCATATGATAAAATATTTTCGATTGAACATCCAAGGCATCCGTTCCCCACGGCTACCCTCCCACAAAAACCAATTGTATCCCCCTCATCCTCCACATATTAATACCCCCAATTACTCCCGTATTTCATTAACTCTCCGTCAAATGCTTTCATATCACGTCCTCAGCTCTCCCATTTTAATTCTCCTAATACAACCGATCAACGGAATCAGAACCCACCATACCATGACATAATAGCTAACATTGGTCCGTCGATTCCGTTAATCAGGGTTATTAACTCCTCTATATTCATCTCAGCGTCACATCTCCGCAATTCCCCATCAACTCAACAAATAACTGATTCCGCAAACACAAAACTATGAAGCTAGATAACTATAAAAACTATAAAGTGAAAAAATTATTCACGATTGACGTTGATACAGAACTTCATCTCCTGAAGCCCACTCAATCCATAATTAGAAATGTATTAATTCAATTAGATTTATGAAATTGAATTGAATCATCAGTGCTGAATCAATTAGACAGGGATTCTATGATTTTTTTAATGATCTTATTTAACAACATTTCTAGAAATTTATCAGATAGAATCGATTAGATTCATCAAAACACGAAAAACCTTTTCATTTATAAAAAAATTCTTATCAAGAAGTTTCCTATTATATTAATAAAAAGATGAAGATAAGTTGATTAATTGCCTTTAACCATTTCTCTACTGAAAGATTATCGTCAATTGCTCTCGATTACACAATTTAAAAAAATTAATTCTATTAACTATTCAACAATTCACATTGCGATGTATTAATTAGTTTTCATTTTGATTAATTATTTTTGGTCCAATGCAAGAAATAACTGACTCTGCAAACCCAGCATAACTCCCATAAAAACTATAAAGTGAAAAAATTATTTACAATTATTCATTTACAATTATTTTCTTATTTAAAATTAGATCAACAGTGAAGTAGTGGAACCAGACGAATCAATTTTCCCCAGAGTTTAATTTCTCGGAGCCATTTTAAAGTTCAGTAAGACAAAATTTTATTGCGAGATAATCATCAGAAAGAATCGGTGAAACTCATCAAAACATCATAAACCACTTTTAAATCCTAAAAAAAATTCATACAAAAAATTCCCCTACGATATTAATAAGAATTTAAAGATAAGTTAAATTATCCCCTTTTCCCACTCCTCCCCAGAAAGATACCCTCCATTCCCCAATTAAAAAAACAATTCCATTAATTATTCAACAATACACATTGTAATGTGTTAATCACCCCCTCCAATAACGTCCCATGAATTTTCAGGCTTGAAAACCCCAAGGTTTCCAGAAAAAAAAATATCTTCGTGTAAAGGAGTCGTATAAACTCCCGACTGGTATAAAAATGTTTTTATCCAAGATAGTACTTTATTGTCCTTGTGAAATAGCAGTGGTTGGTTGAGTCAGTGGTAGTTAAGAAAAAAAAAATATTATTGTAACAGTGTTAGTGTGCGTTAAGGGGGGTGCCTGGCTGTACCTTCACCTATGGGGGATCCTGCCCTTTTTTTTCTACGTATAATTGCTTTGTTTATCGTCCCCAATCACAACTCACATTAGCATACACACAAAACTCGTATTCTCTCCGTGTGTTGGGGGCTCTCCGGTGATTTTATAATAACCACTCGTTTTCACCCTCGTGTCAGTTACCTTTCATTCTACAATTTCCATAAAAAATACAACAATTTCTCGATGATAAGTTTTCAGGGAACTTCGTTCAGGTATTTTATCGTGAAAAAATGGAAGGAAGTGAGGGGTGGGAGAAGGAAGGAGGGGAAAGGGGGGTTCAATTCCTTGGGAGGAAAAGTGGTATGCGGACGACATGCATAATTTACGGGGATTCTTGGTGAGGGCTGATGGAGGTAGAGGTATTTAATGGAATGAGGAAAATTCTGCGATTCTTGTAATGAGGTTTCTGAATTTTTTTTCCATGGGGTTTCCGAGTTTTTGTGGGTAATTTTGAGGGTGGAGATGAATGCAATTGAAATGTGACTCGAGTTATGCCTCAAGTTTTGAGTCAAGTGGGGGCTTGAGACGTAATTCAAACTACAACTCAAGTTGTGACTCAAGTTCAAACTTGAATTGGGACTTATGTTGGGGCTTGAGACATAACTCAAACTAGAACAGAATTTATTCCATGATGCTAATTTATAGAATTGAATAATCATGGAAATGAACGCCAGAATTTACTAAAACGGAAGTCGTTACTCAAGTTGAAACTTGAATTGAGGTTCAAATTTTACAAGAACTGTGATTCAAGTTGTGATTTAAGTTAGAATTTGCGCTATGCATCTTCGTTATTATTCGAGTTTCATTGAAGTTGCCACTTCAGTTATGATTCAAATTGGGGGTCAAGTTCTAATTCAAGTGGTGATTCAAGTTTTGAGTCAAATGGGGGTTAGGCGCATAGTTAAGTTGTTTTTCAAGTTTTAGTGGAGTTGAGAGTCAACTTAGGGCTTGAATTTCGGTCCAAGTTATGACTCGCGTTCGGCATTAAGATATGACTCAAACTATAACTCAAGTTGTTACTCAAGTTTGAATCATATTACAACTTGAGTCATGAATCAGTTTGCAACAAGTTATGACTTGACAATCAACTTACAACTGAAGTTATGACTGGAGGTCAAGTGAAGACTTCACCAGCAATTCAAGTTATGACTCAAGTTAAGACTCAAGCAAATACTAGCAGATATATTCTCAAAACGGAAATATTCAGAGAAATAATTGGCCGAATATTTTGTAAATAAATTTATAAATTACAAAAAACAGTCCTTTGGCATTTTAATCCGAGGCCATTAGTTTCCGAGAAAATAAAGAATCACTTAATTAAGCCGATAAAATTCCTCCAAATCGAAGAAACAGAAATTATTTTTGTTTCAATAAATTCACCTCAGCTGCTTCTCCATCTCCACCCAAATGGATATACCGCGATGTTATTATACGAAAGAGGCGTTCTCGTCTCCTTTGGACCCCTTGACGTTATTCGGTGAGTGTATATGATACTGTGGGAGTCATCCAGGTGCGACTGACAGGAACGATCATTCAATAGATTTACAGCTAATCATTTTACACGCCTATTTCTACGCTCCCAACCCGTGAAATATCGTGCCGGGTTAATCATCCGGGTAACAGGCCCACCATATTGACATCGATACTCGCGTCGAACCCATTCGGACCTCTATTTAATTGATTTTTAAAGGCTCAACGATTTTCCATTATTATTGTTCCTCGGGGTTTAGTGCTCGAAAGGTGTTCTTGCACTTTGAAGACTAGATATTGGAGATTTTTGGCTCCTCTCGGGTTACAGAATCTCGGGGAGATCATCATTGATTGATTTTGACGCGAGGAATCTATTTAGTTGCATTATTATAAACTTTATGAACCTGTGAAACCGCATCGAGGGCGACTGGATTTTGATTGGACTACAGTCGAATGAATTTATTTGAGTTTTCATTAATTAATTTCATTCATTTATCCACCAACAATTATATAAATAATCATAGTTAAGGATAATAATAATTGAAATATTGATATTAACGTAATCATACACGGAAAAATTATAATTATAAAGACAATAATCATCGAGATAATAATATCATAGAACATATTGAATAATTTAATAAAATATTGTTACATGCGCAAATATGTCTCGATCCTGATGCACCCTTTCACCCATGTATTCATCACATCACCCATCGCCGAATGCGTAATAACCACGTGACCTCGCTTGTTCACCGAGCGATGCACGTCATAATTAAGCTCATTAATTTTAATTTCTCCGTAAAAATACGATGACCATATTGTGGATATCCATATTCACACGAGTCTCCAGAGTGTTACAATTCGCTGTTATTGTTTTTTTTTCACGGCATCGCAAGTTGCATGCGTATCACGGGCTCTGTGTATGCGTGATTATTATACAAAGTCCTGAATTACGGGTTATTTTGCCGATATCTGTGTGATTGCCGGGTGTGGCAGGCGCGGGACTCCGTGTTTTCAACCTCGGGGTTTGTTAGTGATTTCTGATGAGTTTAGTCTGTTATTTTTAGAATTATTCACGTGGAAATATGAGAATTTCATGAAAGGTTGATGTAAAATTTTTTGTGATTACACTGTTGAGAATTTTTTGCTGAAATTTTAAGGAATTTTGTCATTGAAAATTCACAAATTTTTTTAATGAAAAAATCAATGGAAACTGTGAAGTCCGTAGTTCATTTATGTGGGGATATTTTTTCCATAAAAAATGATTGAGAGAATTAGGAGAATCTAAGTGAATATGTTTATGAATTTTGCAATTAACTTTAATTAAAATTTTGTGCATTGAGAACTCCGTCAGTAGCAGGTTCGCATACACAAGCGAATTTTGTCATTGAAAGTTCCCTAATTTTGTAGAAAAAATCAAGGACAACTCTGAATTTCAATTCAACTATTCTATGAAAATTTATAAAAAAGTCGTGAAAAGATCAAATAATTGTTTATAAATTTTTCAATTAATTCAGTGTTACTTTACACTGAACATTCAGGTTCTGATTGAACGAGGGTCAGAATCAGGGTCATAAGAATCCAAATAAGGGTCACAAGGATAAGATTAAGGGACACAGGGGTCAGAATGAGGGTCACGAGGGTCAGATAAAGGCTCATGATGGTCACAAGGGTCAGATTACGGGACACAGGCATAAAATTAAATATCACAAGGGCCAGAATCAGGATTATGGGGGTCATAAGGGGGTTGACGAGCACTACTATAAATAAAAAAAGCCAGAAGCAAAAATAATTCACAATTGATAAAACTGAAGTGGAACTACGAAGAATGATTAGTCTTGCTAGAGACGGGATTTAGAAAACGGCGATGATTTTTTGCGCCATGTTAAATTGGAGATATCGACAGGGTTCCTCGACATCCGGGCTGCGCCCTGGAAAAGAACAGTGTTCAGGGCGTAATTAAAAGTTTGCGCATCAAGAACTCCGTGAATAGCACATTCGCATACACAAGCGCAAGGGAATTATCTGTATCGCTTCTCTGTAGTGGTGTATGCAAAGCCCCCCCCCCCCCCCCCCCC
>NW_021681000.1:246610-275883 GCF_001412515.2 Diachasma alloeum
CAAACCCCCCCCCCCCCCCGCCCTCCCGCGGCCGCGTGGTGGTATTGGCCACCTCCGTGTGAAAGCACCTCTCACGCGAGTGATAACCGTGTCTTTTCACAGTCGGCTTTTGTAGAGCATCACCAATGGCTGACAGGAGGATAACATTTTTCGCGATTTTGATGAAGTTATGGATCCGCTCGTTCATTAATCTACCGAATTCATCACGGGAATTTGATTCTATAATTTTTTTCTCATTTTTATGGCCATTAATTTACTTTAATTTGTGGAAGATGAATAATTAAGGGAGTGCATGTTGATGAGAAAAATGAAAACAATTTCGGGAAATTTTGATTGTGCAGGCGATTATTGTTCTATTGTTTTTAGAAATAAATCGTTTTCGCAAAAGAAACTTAAAAGACGAAAACGTCACGAGAATTCTAAGCAGAATTTTATTGTCAAACGTAAATCAAACTATTTCAATTTACCGCGTTACATTATTTTTTTCAGCAAACAAATATTCGTCAATAATTTCATTTTACAATATTGAAAAAAAAATAAAAATATTTATTCAAAATGAGAAGCAATTGTATGAATTCAATTTTCAAAATGTGCAATTGAACAATTTCCGAAAAAATATGAAAAAAAATTGTTGCAGTCGATTTCTCCAGTGAAAAAATATGAAGAAAGTGTTGTCTCCCATCGAAATAGTGAATTTAAACCCTAAAATGTAGTTTCAACCCCATGGGTCTCCATTCCACTCTAAAAACCCAAATAATTGAATTTCCCCAGCTCCCCCGTGCATCATCTGGGGCGCGCCGATGCGTGTTACACCGTTCTCCACCCTGTAGTGACCGGGTCTGAAACCCATGTCCGGACGAAATAGTCGAGAGCCGNGGGGGGGGGGGGGGGGGCCAGGTGTTGTGGGGACTAGCCCGATGATGCGATCGTGCCATATGCTGTGAACGGGGGTGGTTGGCACATACCTAGTTGTACGAGCCTACTAATTAATTCCCGGTGTGTGCCTTTGTTTCAGTTGAAATGAACCCCCGCAGAAATTACCCTTATTTATTCTCTGTCTCTTTCACTGGGTCGCTGGCCTCTCCGCACACCTTTCGCCCATCCCCCCCCCTCGAATAAACGGGAGAGGGAGTGGAGGAGAATACGAGGACATCCACGGAATACAAAAGTTCATTTCAAAAGTTTCAAACTCTAATTTTTTTAGGTAATTCATTTGCCATCATTTGCGGGGGGATGAGACGCTGAAAAAATAATTACTGTGATTGTAATCGATACTGGTGGTGCCCGGGGGGGGAGATCGCTTTCCCTTGTGTACTCAACCCCCCGGAGCGGTGACCAATGGGGGAAAACGATATGTTTGGCGTTCTAGTTGTTCCGGGTGGGGTCTCAATTGAACGCCAATCGCCCGTGTCGACGCGCGATACTCGAGATGAGCGGACGTACTAGTGGTGAAGAAGATTTCAGAAATTATTTGACCATCGAGAGGGAATCAACAGCAATTATGATCCTGAATTGAGACTCGACAGTCTCAAGTTGAGATTTCCAAGTCTTAAATTAAGACTTTCAAAACTCACAACTTGAGAATTTCAGAATTCAAATTAAGACTTTTAAAAATATTATTTTAAGACCTTTAAAATCTTGAAAGAAGGTTTTATTTTTTGGGTGTATGTTGGAATTTTTTTTTGAAGAATTTTTAAAGACCTAGTTTGGTTTTTTTTGCAAAATGCAGTATTATTGATTTAAAAAAATGTTTAATAAATTTATTATGATAGTTTTTTTTAATTACACAGTCGCTAGATTAACGGGTACTTTCAGTGAATTCACATGATTCATCATTTTAAGAACTCGAAGTTTGTTTAGAAGTCATTTTCAGGAGAGCAACATTGAATTTGGCTTCTGAGGAAAAAATCGTGGAATTCAAAATTTTTTAGCAGCAGGAAGATGAGCTTTTCCCAACTCACTTGAATTATCAAGAATATTTCACCTGAATTTTGTTTATTTCTACGAAGAATTGAACTGGAATTTCCAGTTTCCCCTGATTTTTTCCATCAAAATGTAAATTTTTAATTACAAAATTCCGCCCCTAAATTTCTTAAATAAAAAAGTTGAATATCATGAAGTGCATAATTTCTTAAATGAAAAAGTTCATAAGATTTTTTAAAGTTAAATATCATGAAGTCGGCAGCCGGTATTGTTCAAATATTTGGCATCATTCAATTAGTTTGAATCAATTCTAAAAAACAGTTGCAGTTAAATCTCGAAATTAAATTCCCAAGCTCAGAACAATACAACAAAAAACATTCGAAAATATTAAAAAAGAGAAATGTCCATGACCCCTGACAGCGGAACAAATCCAAAGCACGCGTATCATGACAGCATCGGGCTGGCATTATACACGCCGTGTGAAGTCACCGGCTGATTGATGGTGTTATTAGTCACCTGGGCCCACATAGTGTCGTTTGCCCTGGGATACAATAAAATACCTCCTCCCCCACAGTCACTGTATCCGCGGGTCTTCACTCCTCGGAGACTGGCAAATTACCTGCAGCATTTAGCGGACGATTAGGGGACCATCTCTCTCAACTGTGAATTTTTGTCTCGTTAATTACCCCGGTCCTTTCTACTTCTCAACGCCCGGTAACGGAGTTTTCGGTGACTAATGGGTAATTAAAAATTTTTATTTCTCATACTCTTCGAGAGTTATCTCTAGTTGAACTCCATTCTTCTATTTCTGTCAACGAAGAATGAAATAAGAATTGCCAAAAGTGTCATTTTAATATGTTATGTCATTTTAATGTCACAATAAAAATGTTTAATTACTTGCGATCAAGTAAGACTCAAATCGAAGCTTTGATGGTTAAGCTGATTCCATCAAAAAATCCACACGGAGAGAAGTGTTCAGTAAAAATTACGGAACTCACAATTCGCTCACCGATTATTGAAATTCATGTTCACAAACATTGCGCCCATCCCCTAATCGCAGAGGTGTCGATAATAAACCTCCGAACGCTATAAAAAAAAACAAACGTGTTCTTTCACTGGGTCAGTAGTGACAAGAAAACCTCTCGCGGGGCCTTCAGCCGGGTTGGCGTGTCGGCCGCGATGCGTGCTAGGCGTCTCACGAGTGGCTCCAACCTCACGTACAACACAAACTCCCCATACAACCCATTCTGTGTACCCAGTGGGTACGGCCCTCTTGTACTCGCTCGTGTAGAAAAGACCTCAACATGCCCTCACCATCGCACCACCCAGTGGAGGGTCGGTGTGCGTGCGATCACGTAATCCCCCTCCCCCCTATTTTTTCTCAATTGCTTTTTTTATGGTATTTTTCAAGTCCTGACTCGAGAGCTTTAAGACTTCGAGATGAAATCACGTACTCAAGGTAATCTTGATATCTTTCATTCATTTATCAATTTTATTAAAAACTAACAAGCCACTCAAATGTTTTATCAACTCTTGCACGAAAGTTTGAGGTAATTGGGGAGGCTCTACAGTTTGCTTGTGAATGCACTGTATGTTTGGAGATTTTCAGGGGTTAAATACTTTAATTGAATTGCGTGAGGAAAATTTGAGGAAATTCAGACATGATCAAGAATAATCAAATTATATTTTTAAAAAATTGTGGAGAGAACTGTTTACCTTATCGGAAATTCCAGTGTTTGATATGAAAATTATTTTTAGGAATATTCTGAGTATGAATAAATTTCATGTGAGGTAATTCGGGAGGCTCTACAGTTTGCTTGTGAATGCACTGTATGTTTGGAGATTTTCAGGGGTTAAATACTTTAATTGAATTGCGTGAGGAAAATTTGAGGAAATTCAGACATGATCAAGAATAATCAAATTATATTTTTAAAAAATTGTGGAGAGAACTGTTTACCTTATCGGAAATTCCAGTGTTTGATATGAAAATTATTTTTAGGAATATTCTGAGTGTGAATAAATTTCATGTGAGGTAATTCGGGAGGCTCTACAGTTTGCTTGTGAATGCACTGTATGTTTGGAGATTTTCAGGGGTTAAATACTTTAATTGAATTGCGTGAGGAAAATTTGAGGAAATTCAGACATGATCAAGAATAATCAAATTATATTTTTAAAAAATTGTGGAGAGAACTGTTTACCTTATCGGAAATTCCAGTGTTTGATATGAAAATTATTTTTAGGAATATTCTGAGTATGAATAAATTTCATGTGAGATAATTCGGGAGGCTCTACAGTTTGCTTGTGAATGCACTGTATGTTTGGAGATTTTCAGGGGTTAAATACTTTAATTGAATTGCGTGAGGAAAATTTGAGGAAATTCAGACATGATCAAGAATAATCAAATTATATTTTTAAAAAATTGTGGAGAGAACTGTTTACCTTATCGGAAATTCCAGTGTTTGATATGAAAATTATTTTTAGGAATATTCTGAGTATGAATAAATCTCATGTGAATTTGTAAAAGATGAAATTTGTGAGCTAAATTGGGTAAGAGAAAATTGGGTTATTTCATGCATTCACATGAAATTTTTCCACTTTCCATACATTGTGATGAAAAATAGGGTTCAACTCTCGTGGAAAAAGTACTCTTTGACTCTTGGGACGGTGCAAAGTGTTATCTGCCGAATGTGACTTTATAAAACGAGCCTCAGGCGAGACCTATAATATTTTCGTGTCACGGGACCTGAAAAACCCCATTTAAAAAAAAAAAAAAATTGGCGTTTTGCAGGTCCCTCGACACGAAAATTAATATACACACCTCGTCATGGAAAACATCACCCTCCTCCACGTGCTTGCCATCCTCGCCTTCGTGATCTGTTTTCCAAGACTCGGGCATGTAATGTACTATTTATATCACTAAGTCCGAATCTCGTTTTATCGGGCCTACGATATCGGCCCTACTGAGGGAAAAATTAGCTTCGTCGAAAAACTACATGTTCCACGTCAGAATATTTGACGGAGTGGAATAGATTTCCTTGATGAAAATTAACTTGATAGAAGGAAATCTAATATCTTTCACTAAAATTAAAAAATAATAAATTGGGGAAATACCCTATTAAAGTCAAGCCGAAGTTAAAAAAAAATCACCCAGTCAACAAATTACTCATGTCAGTTCGTTTAATAACACAACGTCTCGATGCGCCTCGATTATCCCCCGGATGTGTCTAGCAAAGAGAGAACGAGAGATTTGTATTTGTATGCAACGCAGAAGTACGAGGCACCGTTGGCCGAGTCTTTACGACTCTATTATGAGTTTATCTGGGGTACGTGTGTACGTGCACTCACTTTGGTCATCGGGGGGGGGGGGGGGGGGGTGATCTCGCATTCGCGGCGCAGGTTAGGAGGAACTCAGTGAATTAATGCGCACTCGGCACGTCACAGGAATCATCGGAATTATCGTAGGATCAATCTGCAACGGATTTATTCTCTTTGCAAAATTTTTCTTAATGAATGTTTTTTTTTTCTGCAAATTCTAATTGCCTGAAGCGTAATTGTTCTCCTCGGGGGACTAATCGCTCCTGAAAGCATGGCGCCAATCTGTTATGAAATAATTCAAAATCACGTGAAATCATCTTTGACATCGTGCAATTATTTGCTGCAAAGCTTTGGGGTAAGACCAATTCCATCTAGATGCACTGAGGGAAAAATTTCGTAATACGTAGACCGTATTTACTTGAGAGCAGTAAATCATTTTCAATGGCTTAAATCTCAGAATTTCTGCGCGTCACGGGACTCAAATAAATTCTTATTTATCAGTATCGTTGTACGTTATATCGTGAATATATTATATATCGATTTTTTTATGCATTGGAAGTGCATTAAAAAAATCATGAAAACGATAAATACTTGAGGATTGGCGATTTTCTTCTGAAATTGGAGAAAAATTACTTGTCTCAAGTAAATATGTTTCAGGTATTAGAATTTTTTTTTTCAGTGTGAAATCGACTTCATTTTACAGTAGAGTAGCCTCTCCGAGCCCCTCCATTAATTAATCGTCCCAAATTCTTGTAAAACAATTGTAATTACCTCAAGAATTCCTTAAAATTCAATTTTTCCCATTATTCCACAGAATAATATCCCTCAAATCATTATAACATCAGCTTCCGTGATTATAAAAAATTCTCTTAGCATAACCCAACTTGCAAAAGGGTCGATTCATAATTAAAATGATTGCAGCATTAAACTCTTGCAATTACAGTAGGCCCCCATGATAAAACGAACGATCCATACTACGATGTTGTTATTCGTACACACACTGGTATCGTATACCTTGAACTAATAACACCCTTTCGCATTACATTTTCCTCTCCCTCCCCCATCCCGTCTCTTATCACGCTTGAAAATCGTCAGTGTTGCGGACAAAAACAGCAAAAAATATTCGCGATAGCCTTAATGCGACAATTAAAAATAAATAAGATGAATAAAATTGAACTTTGGAGTTTAAATGAGAGTAAAATCAGCAATTAGGCGGAGAATCGAGTGGCTGAGGGCTCAGCCGGTTTTTCAGACAGAGACAGGTGCCGGTTGTCTCTCGATCGTTTTCGATTTTTACTTTATAAGCATCTCTCTTTCTCTTTACACGCGTCAACTGGCCACTTTTATATCACTCGCACATCTGCGGGGATACGACGTGGAGACAGAAGCTAATGCTTGATACTGAGCAGCTGGATATACTTGAGCTCCGGTAAATTTAATTTTTTTATGGAATCATATGGGTGGTGAAAAGGAAACAAATAACAGGTTAATTCTGTTATTTATTGACAATTCGGCGGGGGAATTTTAGTGATATTTATGCATGGGAGGGGGGGGAACAGTTTTACGTGAGAATTTTTAATTTATAATGAAGAGAAATTTAATTTGGGAAAAATGGGGTAAAACAGACTGGTTTTGATCGTCAGTAGCTCCTGATTTAATGACGCGATTTGAATGAATCACATCTCAGTTTAAAGCTTAAAAAAAAGTCTTGGAAGTGAACAACAATCGGACAATTCCACTCTGCGGTTCCCAAGTTATTGACGATTAAATACGGCTAGTGCTACCCCACTCCAGAATGAAAAGAATCAATTCAATTTTTCTTCATTTTCTTCAATAAAAAATGTTGATATTTAAAAGTCAATATTTTTACTTTTTTCAGGCAATATCCCTTTATCAAAAGAAGTAAAAGCTTGCGAATAAAATCAACCCTTCGTTCTTCAATTCAGTAGCGAAGTGGTAAAGCAGTTCAAGTCGACTTATCTCTCAGTTGAGTTTTTGAAGAATATTTCCGAATCTAAGAGAAATAGCGAAATTTTCGTAATAACATTTGTTGTAGCTCTCAATCAGCTCTACAAAAAAGGTTATAATAAAAAATTTTCTATCTTCCTTAGATTCCGAGATATTCATTGAACACTGGTAAATAGTCAAAATTGACTTATACCGTTTTCCCATTTCGCTACTGAATTTCATTCATTGGGTTCATTTAATTTATTGATTAATTAATTAACGAGTCCATTTCCGTCTTTGAAGTACATAATCGATGAAGCAATTACGTCCAGTGTAAATTAATGAACCCTCCCGCCGCCCCAAACCTTGACTGTTCCACCTGAAAAGAAATCTGACAGATAAACAACTGCGTACCTCCTCGGAAACTGAATGTAAGTCACTTGTAACGTGTCACCCGTTAATGTACACAACTCGCAAGCCGTTGCGCCGATAACCGAACGCTCAATATCTATCACCAACTGAAAGTTGAAATGAAAACATAAATAAATAATGTCACCCGTGACGTCAGCGATACGCCTTGTCAGCTGGGTGATTTATTGCCGATCACCCAACGCCCAACAATTCGGTGTGAAGTGCAGGAGCTGTCCAGTGAGAAAATCACTCGCAATCTACATAAATAATTCAATTCAAGAGAAAAATTAATCGTCGAATCAATATATTGAGGGAAAAAACGAGCTGGAATCGAAGAATTAATTTGGTGAGAGGACAAATGACTCGTGTGCGAATTTAGTGAGGTGTTTGCGTTGAAGTCATGAATACCTCATCGAGTTATTATTTTAAGTAATTAATTTTTCAGTATTTTATATCTTCTGACTTTGACAGTTTAACGACGCAGTTTAAGCTTTCGATTTTTTTCGCACATCAAAAAACCCGGTAACTGATGAATTTACGGAAATTTGTATTCCTATTCCCAACTAAACCGAACGCATTGACAATTTTTTTGGTCCATACTCGCGTCAATTAATTATCAAAATCTTCTGAAATTCTCTAAATGTCAAAATTTTGTATCTAACAAAATTGAATTATTGATTATCCCTCTACTATTCTTATTTCATATCCCCATTTCTATTTTCTTGAAGGTTCAAAATTACCGGTAAACTACAAATAAAAGAATTTTTACAACAATTGTAAAACACACATTAAATTTCTCAGTGAAATCTGAAATTTCAAGATTTTCCCCCCCAAATCGCATTCAGTGTCACTATCCTGAAAATTCAAGAGTATATTTACCGAAATTTTTTGGTTTTCTTTTCATTTTCTCTTTGATTTCTCCACAAAATTCTGAATTTTCAATGAAGAAATTCCTTGAAACTTCAGTGATAATCAAATTCGATAAAAGTTTCCAAAAAATGTACCGCAAATTTTGGGCAAAAATTTCCACCAGTGCACTATTTCACTATTTCACCCCAAAGAGCGCCGATTTTCCACCTGAAAAGTCCTACGAATCGATCGAGAATATATGCCATCTCCGAAAATGATATCCAATAGTCCCCAGTTAAAAACGATAATTTGTTACTTCAAGTATAATTTTATTCCTCATTCCTTTTTTTTATCAATCTCAACCAATTTTGAATAAAATCACAATTCAATGATACCTTAGATTGGCTAATTTCGGGTGGTTGTATAAATGTGGTATATGTCTGAATGGCAGGAGAGGCGGTTTGTGGCCAGGTGCCCGCGATACGAAATGGGAAAAATGCAAATGAGGAGTAATAACGAGGAGGCAAGCGTATCTCCGGGTCGTATCTTCGTATATACGACGGCGCGATACCCCGTTGTATACCAGAAGGGATCCCCTACCCCTCCAACCCCCTCCCCCCCCAGAGTAGGGTATATCCCACGAGACTTTTATGATATATTCAAGTGTACGATATATTGAGCGGTCAAAGCAGTCACTTATGTACCCAACGGGAGCACCAGAACTGTGAGCATTGGACTCTCGGTCATCTCTCGCACGGAGAGAAATATTCAATAAAAATAACGTATATCTTTTCCGTAATTCCGGAGTGAAATGTGGTTGTAGGAAATTTTACGGAACTGTCACGTAATTTTTATCTAAAATCACGGAATTTTTCCAGAGCGTTCCGTAATTTTTATCTGAATTTCCTGTGAAAAATTACGATACCGTCACTCAAATTTTCTGAGTCGATTCCGTAGTCGGTGAGCGAACTGTGAGTTCCGTAATTCCGGAGCGGAAATTTTACAGAACTGTCACGTAATTTTTATCTAAAACCAAATTTTTATCACCAGAAGTCGATGTGAATTTTTATAATATAGAGAGAAACTTTGCAAGTCTGAATTTGAATCGCGACATTGAACCGTTAGAAAATATTTTAAAAATCTGAAAAAAAATGAAAGTTTACTTTTGGAGGAAGATTGATGAAATGAATTAAAAATTTCAATTTTTGAAAATTACGAGCATTTTCTATGAATAATTTACAAACAATCAATTTTCCAACAAAAAAATCGTCTGTACCAGGAATCGATTTCATGCCTAAAAACAACGAATATTATTTGAATGAAGCTAAATATTCACGAATTCTTTTCAAATTTTTCTGACGCAATTTAATTGACAAATTTGATGACTGAAAATGGTTGAATCCATAGTAATAGAAACTCCTCTCAATTTTTCGGGAAAAAAATCTAAATTAGAGCGCAAATTTCCCTTCTTTTCCGTGTTCTTTGCTCGCTAGATTTTACTTTTTTCCCAACATTTTTTGAACTGTTAATTAGAACTCACAATTAACTTGAAGTGCACGAGATTATTTAGTCATCATTCCCGGATTATTACGAGTTTAACGTTCAATTCACCAGGAAATTGAGTTCCTGGTGTCCCCGCAGTGTACATCCTACTCGCGAGTCATCCAGAGTAGAAGTGTGAATAAAGCTCTCTGGGACTCGGTCCGTGTAATGCGCCTAGCCCCTTTCATTAATAACTGCGCCAGATTAATAATGCCGATCCCTCCGCCCCCTTTCTGCCTTCGGGGTCCACCGCCGCGACATGATGTCCGTGGAGGGCACACGTTTGTACAACGTGTAATGTCCCATCAAATCCACGCGCACAGGCGAGATCAATTCGTCACCCTACGACGGTCCAATTTAAATTCAAAGGGTAATTAATTGGATTTACGTAATCGTTATTTCATTTGAGTTTATTTGAATGGGTTGAATGCTTGCGAATGAACGGATGAGGTGACTTTGGTTTGAGGAAGAGAATTATTTTGACGTGGGGCTAGAAGATGAATGCAATGGAAATTATTTCGTGAACATCTTGGAAATTGAGGAATTGAGAGAAAAATGTCAAACTGCTTTTGTTCAGAGAAAATCGGGGACAAATTATTTTGTAATTATTTTGGAACTTTAGAGATCTTCGGAAAAAATAAATAAATACAAAAACTTATGATTACAATTTCCTAGTGAATTTATTAAAAATTCTTTAATAAATTTCGCTGATTTTTTTAATGTCTTTCATAAATCCTAGTAGGTTTTGAGGTATTTACAGACTAGTCTGAGACTATTCCAATTTTTATAAAAAAATATTATATATTTATTAACAATTCTATATTTTTTTAACAATTTGAAATAATCTCAGATTTATTTTTCATGTAAATTTTTATGATATTTATAAACTTATTCCGATAAAAATCTTGGACTAACTATTTTGCAATTACCTTCAAACTTTACAAGTTTTTGAAAAAATTCCACGAAGTTAAAATCATGAAAAAAAAATCCATTTAATAGCGCAATTCCAAAGCCGACGAAACCTCCATCCTACTAGATAAAATTAATTGCCGAATGAAAATAATGACACACCGCGGAGACTAATTACAACCTTCAATTACTTCAAATTAAACCGAAAACAAGGAAAAATCTTATCACAACATAATTTCGTATTTTCGTAACAAATTGAATAAAAATGTGGGGGAATTAATTGGTGAGAATTCCCTAGCTCGGTGGTTCTCGACACTGAGAAAATCACCCCTTTCGGGATCAGCTGTGGGACCACGTAGTCGCCAAGTAGCCACACCATGGAGAGATCCATTATCTCCGTGAAACGAGAGAGACCAAGTCGGAGAGGGAAACCGCTGAATAAAATGCCGAGAATCAAAATAAAAACTAAATAAAAAAAATGAAGATGAAAAATAAAATCGAAGAAAAAAAATTGAAAGGACGAGCGCCCTCGGCGGGGGGAGGTGCCTCTCCCCTCTCTCCGTTGAAAAATCAGCGCATACCAAGGGCCTAATTAATTTACATAGTAGAAGTGGAGGTAGGGAGCACGTAACTGCGATTGGACGGCTAGATTCTGCCGGGGTTGCTTCTCCAATCCCCGTTCCCGGAATGAATTCCATTGTGCGAAATTTTCTCTTTATTTTGTTTCACCAATAGTAAATACTCGGGTGGAAATTTTTCGAGTAAAAAACAGTTGGGGATGAGGGAGATACGTTTGCCTGTGCTTCAGTGATTCTCGTTAACAGGCTAAAACATTAGTCGCTTCGGTGTGAGAGATCTCGCGACCTTGTGACCCCGAGACCAACACGATTCAACGGGGCGATACGGGTGTTCCGGACGGTTGAGACTACTGATTCTCAAGGGAAATAAAAATTTTTGTTTTTCGGGAAAAAGGAAGATTAGTTGCTGCAACTGCTGGTCAGCAATTTGCGCGACTGCTTGAGAATGTAATGCAGACACTGGGGAAAAATATTGAAATAACTTCACTATTGAAGTTGGGGATCTTCGGAAAACGTGAACTTCCAATTTTTTTAGATTTTTAAAAACGTTTTGTAACGCTTGAAAATGAAAAAGGAAATTATGACCTTAAAATTTAAATAATAAAATTTCCGAAGTAATTAAATCCGTCCTGAACATGTCTGAATAATTTAAAACTGTGGATTCCGTCGATTACAGGTGACAAAATAAGAAAAATGGGTCCGCAATATCTTAACTGTTTTTATTTGTTTTCTCTTGTTTCACTGAAGGAAAAAATATTTTTGTGAACGGGAATTGAAATAAAAATGATTCATCCCATCACGACCGAATCAATTTCTGAAACATTTCGAATTATCTGGGTATCACACGGGTGGCGACAAACCTCCCCCGGCGCAAAGATGGCAAAGTCCCGACAATGAATACCTATTAAAATGGTGTGAACAATGCCACTGGTTTGGACCCAACTGCTACCGTTTCCAGAGTTGAAAAAAAAAGAAGACTCACACACCCGCCAGGGTTACCCCAAGTGCTGATGCTACCGGTGTGTATTCTGCCCTCTCGAGGAGTCCCGAGTGATATACTGCGAGATTCACGATATCGCCAGAAGGGACACGGGCCCTACTCTCACTCCTTTTCTCCCTGTCTTGATCCCGTTACCTTTTTCTCCTCTTTCTTTCCGTTCAAAAATTAAAAGGCTGATGAGAAAAAAGTTTCATTGCACGGAGAGAACAGTTGGATAGAAATTATCTAGAAAATCGTAGCAAACTTTACTATACGAGAGGTAATCGTGGAACTAAATTGTAATCCGATAACAAATTTATTTTACACTGTTGGTAAAAAATGTAATTTCATGGGCAGTTGACTACTAATTTGAAAAAATCACGAAATGTCAGGTTTCACTGAAAATTGAGTAAAATTCCAGAATTTTCTGGTTTTCCATTAATTTTCAGGGAAAAATGGAACTGAAACTGACAATTCTCCTAGATTTTTCCACAAAATTCTGAATTTTCAACGACGAAAATCCTTGAAATAAAAAAAAGGCTTCCCAATGTTTAAACAATTTCAATTATTCATTCATAAACAACGAATGTTTAACAAAACAATAATTAAAATCGATTTCTAACGCTTCCCTTATTAATCAACAATTACGTGTATTGATCGGGTGCCTTAAAAAAGTGAAAGCGAAATGATCAAAGCTTCACACCTATTCATTAATTTCTCACTCATCGTTCACCTCTATCATTAATTGAGTTGCTTTCGCTCCAATAAGACAGAAACGAAGCAACTGTGAAAGAGAGAAAAATAAAAAAAGTCGAATGAAAACGGAACAATTGTAGAATTGCAATTCTCCGCCATTAAAATTGCAAAAATGCATTTTGCGAACAAACAATCCCCCGTGCCTCAAACCCCCATTTTTTCACTCACCTCAATTCCCCAGCGAAACAAAGACAAATTTCGTTGATCACTTTTTCCCATTGTTCCCCCTTCCCCATTGTTTTCGGTACCGAGTGTAACGAGTAAATCGCGTGCACCTAGCCCAGAAAATTCCTCTCGCCGAGGGATCCACGAGAGATAATAAAATAATTCGATTACTTTGTTTTTCTTTTGACGAAATGCCAATGGAAAAAAGCGAAAATAAAGGGCAAAAAATGCTAATGATCAAGAAGCAACAGTCGGGGTTAATTTTAACGGTGATAAAACTCACCTTGGAAGTAACTCTTGGTGCGGAGATAACTGACACTGAGCCTGAGTATGCTTAGCCGATCCAATTTACTGAGAATGTTTTGCTCAAATGGAAGGAGCGACGCTAACGTATCCAATTCAGCATTGAGCCTCTCTCTGTGTCGTTTGCTTGGATTTGACTTGGTCACGCCGTCTTTCTGCGGTGGTTTCAAGCTGAAACGGAAATACAAGCAATTTGTTAGTGATATGAAACGAATATAAATCATGAAGTCGTACAACACAGAAAGAAATGGTGTTTTTCTTGATTCGGGCTCACATATGAAAAAATGCAGTAGAAAGCCTAGCGAATTCGCTAGAAAATTCTATTGGAATTTTTTGCGCTGATTCTATTGGATATTCGATAAGAAAAAGTCAACAGATTTCGATTTTCTGTTTGAATTTTTCTCTTGAGATTTTTTCTATAAGAATGCTTGGGCACCACTTTTCCAAGTTTTTTCCACTCGAATTCTGCAAAATAAAACAAAATCCAGTGGAAAAAACTTAGAAAATTTGTGTCCAGTAATTCTAATAGAAAAAATCTAAGAGAAAAATTCAAACAGAAATTTGATATCTGTTGACTTTTGTTTATTGTTAATATCCAATAGAATTAGCGCAAAAAACAAGTAGAATTCCAATCGAATTTTCTAGCGAACTCGCTAGTTTTTCTATTGAATTTTTTCATGCGTGATAGCTTGTGCGGCACAGCGATTCAGCATATCCAAGTACTTCCACATTTATTCTCTCATTTTTTCCGAATGGAAGTTGTACTCGTCAAATCCGAAATTTTTTAACCTAATCTTATCGAAATAAATTTTTGCACTGCAGAAAGCCATCAGCAAATAATCATTCGATCATGTACTGTGGCACCGCCCAAACTACGATTGACAGAGAATCAAATTATTATATAACTTAAAAAACATGTACTCTTCCTACCAAAAAATTTGTAGAAGCAACTGACCATAAATACCATAAATAGAAATAATTTGCAAATGCCTTAAAGAATGTGAACTAAAAATCTAAAATGTAAAAAGGAGATCAACTGTAATAAGAGCAACGAATTGAGAAATGTAAAACAGCAACTACAGCGTGAATAATCCACGATTCCAATTCCAGCACTTTAAATAATAATTTAAAAAAAAATAATAATAATAATAATCATGACATGAACCTCGCGGTCGAGTTCAAACGTCCAGAAACAGAGGAATCCCTCATTTTTTTCAACCTCGTCCACCTCCCGTACATCTGTTTCAATTTCTGAAACCGTCCCGGATAATGGATTTTGTGTCATCCAATAATTAATAGAGTTCTTCGGGCGCACAGGCGCCATATACGGCGAAATCTCATTCATCACGCTTTCTAACCCCTAAGCATTTTAATTAAAAACCCGAGGTATTCTCCAGTGTACGTACGTACACGTACCTCAAGCTTTAGCGATAGGAGAATTGCATTTTGGCCGCAATACTGGTATCATTATCATGGAAACAACTTCACGGTCGTTAATTCTTCACGAAGTTGGGAAAAAAGGGGGAATCCATTGAGGAAAAAATTGCGTTGGTGGTTGATACGTTACAATGTAAACAATTATTCGTATAAAATTTTTTTTCTCATTAGAAAAATAATAATTATTCAGTGTAAATGATTTGTTTTTTGATTTGCGAATTAATGAAAAAAATTAATTTCAGGTCTCGAATATAATGAATGAATAACTGAATCAGATAAAATTGCAATAAAAAATTCAAACTAAAGAGATTCGAAATATTGTAAAATTATTGCGTCAGTAATTTTCACACTTGTGAATGAAAAATGTTTATTTATCGAAAACAATTGTAAAAAGAAAAATTATTCAGTGTAAATAATTTGTTTTTAGTTTTGTGAATTAATGAGAAAAATAGACTTCAAGTCTAAAATATAATGAATGAATAATTCATTCATTGAAAGAGACTCCAAATTTTATAAAATCATTTCGTCAGTAATTTTCACACTTGTGAATGAAAAATGTTTATTGATCGAACACAATCCATCCAAAAATCTATTCATTACCATTAATCCGTAATGAAGTGGATTCCCTCTGAACTCACAGATTCATGTTCCCCTAAACGGCTGGGATCCACCGAAAATGTCAATTAATTAGTGTTTGCGCGAATACTCGCACGCCGAAGTAGTCACGTGAGATCACGATAACCGGACAGATCGATAATACCTTTCGAAAGCCAAGAGCACCAGGTCGCACGACCGTGTTATCGCGGGCGCACTGCCCGTTGGCACACAAACTCAAGGAGCGTGGGTCTGACCGACCCCCCTCCCCCCTCCCCTCCCCCCTACCACCGCCCGCTGCCCACCCCATGTGATACCATTCCACATTTATTCGTAAACTCCATCACCGATTTAATTATTCTCATCACGATGAAGAGGCAGAAAATAATTTTTCCCATGAATCATGCGCGTGGGGGCACTCAGTGGCCTCGAGGGGGGTATGAATCAAGTGAGTGACAAGGTTTTAGCCAGGTGACCAACGCCCACCCGCCAAGAACCATCCCCCGTTGCTCCAACGCACCACATATTGTAATCCATCGCCAGTTGGGACTTGATCATAATCTGAGCCGCCATGCGTAAACCTTGTGGCACTAATTTGGATTTTTTTTAATATTTAGGGACGGGAGGCTATGTCTGAGGCGAATGTGTAGTAGAGCTGCGGGACAAAGCGGGTTTCAAGCACGCAGCACTCAACGCTGCTAACAATTTTCCTCTGAATTTTCCGTGCGAAATTCTCTATGAGAAATTTGGTGGAACGTTTTCCGTCGCCGATCTATTCCGCCGAGTCATGGCATGGTCGTGGAATGAGAATTCTAATCGTAGCTTAGCTTGGATTATTTTATATTTCATGTTGGCATTTTTCAGATGGAATTTTTTTATTTTCTCAATTCCCAATTTCAAAAAATTTATTATTTACGTGAAAATAAAAATTTTAAAAATGGCAAAAATTTTTTTCAGCTGTATTTTTTTAATTTAAAAAAATCAATTTTTACATTTTTACATTTAAAAAAATTGTAAGAAAATTACTGACATATAATTCGACAATAAAATGTGATTGATGAAACTGAGCTAAATTGAAACCCCTAGCTCGAACATTTCTAGTTCTGGAAATTTTTATCACGTTAAAAATCAAATGTCCCATTGATTTTTTGTTCGAATGATCTGATAACCAACAAAATACTTGATTTTCCAGTTAAATTATTCCGTGAAAATTCAGAAAAATCAGGGAAAAATTGAAAATTCATGTCACTTTGTTTCTAAAATATTCATGTTTCATTGGAAATTCAATCAAGTTGTAATTTTTTCATCTCACTCCCCCTGAAAACTCACGAATTTCCTTGAATTCTACCTAAAACTCGAAGTTTCATACGAATTTTCCCGCTAAATCCGATTAAATGTCACTCAGATGAGAATTTCCATCATATTTTCCTTGAAATTTCGGAAAATTTCCAACAGTGCACGGACTCCTCGCATGTTCCATAAAATTACGAATTTTCAATGACACTAGAGGATGATTTATTTACCCGAAATTATTCATTTATAAATTCATCATAGATAATCAGCCGGACAAACGTGCCATTTCAATTAAATTGTTGGGGTTTGTACTTGAAAAATCAGAATCAGGAAGTATTCCCCGCGCAAATCCTCTCCTCCACAACTAAGCCCCCGTCAAAAATATCCAGACAACCGAGGCAAATTATATTTCCAAACAGTCACTCCTCATCAGTAAACCAACTCTTTAGCCCGGGAATAACGAGGACCTATCGAGACATCTAGCCTCTGGTGGCACTGCTTTGCCCCTCACGCCATGCGCAAATCCATCAGTCAGGGCCTACAGTCAAGGTTGCCGTGTGCTTGGCCAACACCCACGTGCGAAACACACCCGCGGGGTCTCCAAGATATCTCAGATGCCCCCCTCCCTCCCCCAGCGATGAATATCGGAATTTTCGAGTTTACAGCATTTTGCGGAGAACTCCCCGATATTCATCAATTGCTCGTTTCTCCTCTGGCCACTGGACTTTATTTCTCTCTCCTCTTTACCCCCCTTACAACCCCCCCCCCAGCCCCCCCTCGGATGCATTTACCCATTTCCTTATTTTTAGACCCGTAATGACAAAAATAAATGTCCGTCCATAAATGAAAAATGAATGCCTGCACGATTTTACGTGATTGCGGAGAATAAATGTTTGTTGGCAATAATCAACTCAATCAATTTCTTAAAAATGTTATTTAGGGTAATATTTCAACTGAGGGGATCGCAGGGGATTGGGCAATCACGAGGAAGTATTATGAATCGTGTAATTGCAACTTTATGGAGAGCATTTGCATTTTTCTTTTTTGTTTTACTCAGAAAAATTATTTGTTTGGATTGAGTGAAGTCTATTTAAATTGAGTGAGTTGTTGATTGGATTCTGATAGAGAATTCGGGGGGAATAAGTAGATGTTTTATCGTAGGCAGTGTTGAAAAAATTTGGCTGAATTTTTCGGAAATGGAGCTTGAATTTGAATTAAGGGGAAAAAGTCAATGGAATTTCAAGTTTCTTTGGAAATTCAAGTAGAGTCATCCCTCCGTTCGCATGCGTCAAGTAAATAAAAAAATTAAATTGTTAAATTTAAATAAAAATCTTGAGTATTTGGACTTTGTGAGGGGGTGGAGGATGGACGCACAATAGGGGAGGATTGAAAATTTTACCTAACAAGGGTAGGGCGTTTCAGAATCTAATTAACCTGAAAATTACAATTCCCACGGATTTTTCCCTGCAATTATGAATTTTGAATGACAAAATTCCGTGAAATTTCAGTGGAAAATTTTGAACAATACGTCATCAACATTCTCATTAAAGTAACTACATGATTTTATTAACTGCCACTAGAATTATTCCCGAGATAAATAGAAAAATTTCAGAATAAGAATCTTATTTGAATCAAAAGTTTCACTTCTCCGGGGATGATTTATTAATGCGGAATTATTAATTCCCAAATTTATCATAGATAATTAGACGGATAACCGGCCATTTCAATTCAATTGTTGGGGTTAGTATCTGAAAAATCAGAATCAGAACAAAAACAAATAAAATTTAGTGATTCCGGGGGAATTATGTCTGATTGTCCGCGGGGGGTGCATAAAAAGCCCATCATCCGCCATTTTGTGGGTTATATTCGTGGAAGGTCTCTCTGGTGCTGTTAGTGACTCGAGTCTATATACATCCCCTCATTCCCCTCCCCTCCCCCCCAATTTCACTTCCCCCAGGTACATGATGAGGCGCAGGCGCTGGGACAAGGGTGGGTCCACTATATGGATTTTCGAGGGTAGATACCAGGCGCCCGAGTTTCCGGGGTAGAGGAACTAGCGCTGGGGGTTCAACCGAGCTGCTCATTGGGGGATCGTATTGATGGGGAGCGCTTGGTCTAGACCTTGAAGAATTGGATATTGTCTTGGGGGAATTCGTGAGCCTATTCGAGGGCAAATTTCTTTCAAATTCTTTCAAATTTTGAGGTATATCCCCAGAAAACACGTTTTTCTCAAGATTAAGTTTTTCTTAAGAACAATATATACTTGATTCAAGTATTTTTTATACTCACTTGGAGGATGGGTATTTCAAATCGAAGATGATTCTTTTGTATTACGCCAGGTTCACTGTTAATTTTTATTTTATTTTATGGAGAATAGAAGAGTAATCCTCATGAGAGTGACATTGAAGCGAATTTAGGGGAAAATGGTTATGAAATTTCAAGTTTTAGGTAGAATTGAAGAAAATTCATGAATTTTCTTCGACTTGATTGAATTTTCAATGGAACATGAATATTCCAAAACAAAATCATATGAAAGTTCCATTTTCCCAGAATTTACCTGATTTTTATGAATTTTCACGGAATGATTGACCTGAAAAATCGAGTATTTTATTGATTTTCAGATCATTCGATTTCCTGAATTTTTACTCAGTTTTAGACCCTCTTTTTTAACCTTAACATATTCTGACCCTCATTCCTTCACCTTTACATTCAGGCCCTCAGTTTCCGACTCTAATATTCCGACCCTCATTTTTTAACCTCCACTTTTTGACCCTTATATTCTCCCACTCAGTGTCTGACCCTTATATTACACTTGAGAGCGCTTGGTACAACCCGGGCTGATACGAAATAATCATCCTCGCATTGAAACACCCACCCCCATTCGAGTATAAAGTATACTTGAGTCAAGTATATTTTTTCCTTGTGAAAATGCCAACGAAAACCATCAGCAAAAGTGTTTAAATGTTCGTGAAAGCAATGTGTACCAAATAAAATGGAAAATAATACTGTATTCACTGTACTGTGTTCATTTCTTGATTCATGAATCAAGAAATAAATACAGTATTATTTTCCGAGGTACTAAGTCACTCCTGACACTTGAATCCGATAAAAAATTCAGTGATTCATTAAAATGATTGAAGTACCGGTCTCCCACACAAGATAATGTCTCAATCCCCGCATGTTCCCTAGTGATTGATATAACTCACCGAAAAATCGAGCACTCGAACGTGAAAAATGCCGACGAAATTCTTCACATTTCGGTGGTGGTGTACGGAGGGTGAGTATTTTCATTATCACTCGGTGATCGGTACCGAATTATTACCGTGTATCGATCATAATCTACCGAATTATGCAGCAGCCGTTGTTCTAGTTGGCAATGAGAGAGGGAGAAACAGAATTTCAACGGGAAACGGCGGGGGGTGTCTCGTTATCGATGCTGATGCTCAGGCCTGATAATCAGCGTCCACGTGACCCCAGAATTATGACTTATTTTTACGAAACGACAGTGTTGGTACTTTGAGTGCTTTCGGTAATCAAGAACCACTGGAGTTTTATTCGTCAGGAGTAAACGCGGGGAAAAAACTTGAGGATAAATTATGTGACGAAACGTAAAAGTGAGGCGAAATGCTTTTTAAATAATTTTTGTGCACAAACACGAAAGAATTCGGTGCGAAAAATAAATTTCTGCCCCCAAAAAAATTAGTTTTTTGAAGGAAATAAATAAGTTTATTTAAATAGTACGAAATAACGTTTTTTTACAGAAATTTGTTTTGCTTGAGGTTCTGTTTATATTGAATAAATCGGTTTTTATTATTAATAAATCTGGATTTCATTCAAATGAACTTTTCATTATTAATGAATAAATTGTTTATGTGACATAATTAAATCTTTTCTTCTGAAACAATTTTATTCATTTCCAACAATGACATTCTTGAAACAAGTAAAAAATTTCAGATAAAAATTTTTATTTGGTGTAAATGTGAATGAATAATCTTTCTGGGCGTGTCGAAATTCAATTTTTACGTGAAACATAATTTTTCCTCTTTAATTCAGAAAAAATTGAGGCATTGAGCGAAATTTTTAATACATTCTACGAAAATGACACAAGGAAATTACAATATCACAATATTTATTTAACTGTGAATTGCAATTCATTTCTTGGAACGACAAAAAGATTTTTTTTTTTCAATTTCTATTTCGCTCCACGATTTTCGGAACAATTACTATGATACATTTATCTCCATTTATTGTGCCACTATTTCCGCGAAAAATGTTGAGTTTATAGTTAATATATTCGTGTACTGGCGAATTGTTGCATAAATCTGCATTCTCACGTTTTCACTCTTTTTCGTCGGTTCGATGAAAAGACCCTGACACGCAAAGCCGGTTATTCTCAATGTGCCTGACATCCAGCATCATTATGCAATTGCGATGGGAGAAATGGCAATTCCGGTGGATTACGAGGGTATTTGTAATTGCTAAGTGTTAACGGTTTTTCAATTAAAAATATATTTTCTCCAATTTTCAACTCCAAAAGAATTTGATTAATCTTGAACCCTTGGAAAATTAACACTTCCATTCTGATGAAAAATGAAATTATTTCGCTAAAAAAAATTTCTTGGATAGAGTTGAAATTTATATTCCAACGGAATACAATTATTTACCAACTTTTATTCAGGGGAAACGGAATCCCTGTCTACATGAACTAGAATTGTATTTCCCCCCACAATAATTAATTTTTATCTATAAAACTACTATCGACTAGATTATTGCATTGTTGCGTCAATGAAGGGCTTTCATAAATAAAACATAATAATTGCAGGAGAAAAAACAATTCTAAAAGTTAATACTTAATATAATGTGCCTGAGACCTGATTCCAGAAATTAATCCATCAATTTACCCACAAAAAATGAAGACAACCAATTGCTTCATCAATTTGTCAAAAAAATTGAATTGAAATATTGACCCAGAAACATCAGCAGCTTCCCCTCCCCATAATCGTCCTTGATGTCGCATCCAAATTTTCGGGTATTGGAGAGCTCGTGGTCAACTGAACGCACCATAAGGGTGCTACTAGACCGAAGAAGCCGAAGACATACCATACAGTTACTACCTCGACGCGTCAACAAAACCACAAATTTTCTGTTGGTTAAACCCTCCCCCCCACACCCTTCTCCCGACATCTGGCCAATTGTTCCGTGACAGGATGTCGAAATACAATGTTCACTCTTATGTATTCTCGGCACACTGAAGGACGTAGAAATGAAAATAAAAATATATATAAAATATAAAATATACGTGCAATGTCAGTTGGCCTTCCGGACCACTTTCTCTGGGTAAACGATAACAAGAGGGTGAATTGCATATTCAACCTGGTGTCGATAAATATAAAAATGAAAAATATGTGTCAGCAATTGCCTACCGAGGGGGTGCATTATCAACGTGACTGACGGACCGCGTAACCTAAATTCGTAAAACATCATATGTTAGAAAATACACGTTGAGCGAAAATAGTAGAGAAGTTTTCAGTTATGAAATTTTCTAAAATCTTTTGAGAAAGGGAGATACCGTTGGCGCTGAGAGAAATATTCAGTAAAAATTACGGAACAATTTACGTAATCCGCAATGGAGAATCGTTTTCCGGAAATTTTTATGGGAATGGAAGAGAAGCAATCTGAAACGTTCAGGGAATTCTCAGTTCATCACCGAACAAAGTACGAAATTGTCACGTAATTTTTCCCGAAGAAGTAAAATCTTACAGGAACTTGCCGACTTATTGTGCCTCCAAAATCAAAAATCGACCAACACAGAGAGAAAGAGCATTGGGTTGTTTCATCAGAAGCGATGATCTCCCATTCGCCAAAAATTGAGACGTTAAGATTGCGTTTTCGTCACCCATTTCGCATTAAAAATCATCATTCGGCGCCTCTCCCTCCACTCTTATCTTATTTATCATCACTCAGTGACGAATATCATCAATGTAAGCAACTCTTTTACCACTCTTATCGAGAATAACATAAATTCCAGATGCTTTCAGAACACTCGAGACATCGGGAACATCAAATCATCGATTGCGCCGCAAATTAACGAGAGGAAATTATGGGAATTTTATTCCGCAAGCGATTTTGTTTTTTTTTTGGGGGGAAACGAGTGGAGGGAGAGGAGGGATTTCTAATCTCATTATAACGACGCGAGTTTATCTCTTTGGGGAGACCGGTCCTAACAGTTGTCAGGGGTCAGGCGTGGGAGATCAAGAGCAGTCCCTGTGTAGGATATTCGGCTTAACGACTTTTTAAGTGACTTTCCAAAGGCGTATCCCCCTGGAATATGAGTTTCCTAACCCTCGGACACTTTAATTTGCGCGGCCTGTGCCATAAGGCGATCATTTGGCATTTTATTTCATCAAGGGTTTTGTGAGGAAGGCGTCTTCAACATCCGCTGATATTTTTTCAACTCAAAGTGATAGAAAAATTTTTTTTGTTGAGCGCAATTTTTTTAATTTAGTGAGGAATTTTCAATGGATTCGGAATGAAAAGTTGGGTAAATTTGCAAATGGAGGTTGCTCACCAATTACTTGACTTTACTGGTGGAAAAAAATCAAATTTCCTGGACAGTCGACATTAATTTTCAGGACAGTGACACTGAATCCGATTTAGGGGAAAAAATCATGAAATTTCAGGTTTCACTGAAAATTCAGTAAAATTCTTTAAGAATTCTTTAATTTATTTGAATTTCCAATCTAATATGAATATTCAGGGCCAAATTACATTGAATTTTCAGGGAAAAATGGACCTGAAATTCATACTTCTCCTCAATTTTTCCACGAAATTCTAAATTTTTTATGACGAAATTCCTTGAAATTTCAGTGGCAATGAGATTCGATAAAAATTTTCAACAGTGTTGTTCGGTAATTTTTCTTCAACTTTGTTCTCCTTGAATTAATCACTCCCCAGATTCATCGATCTGTTGACTTTCAACCCTAAAATTCATTGAAATTCCCCTGCACCTGTAATTTCACAAAAATGTCCAAGAATTCTTCCAGAAGTTGCAATCAAAAGTACAACCCCCCGAAGACCACTAATTTATCCAAAACTGTCACATTTCCCTCCCGCGAAAAATACTCCTCAAACCGAGAACAGTTCTGTTCACCAGCAAAATTCCCACCGCTGGGTTATCATTTTCCAAGAACACCCGAGTGTAGCCTCTCTCATTACTCGGTAAACCCAGTAACTCAGTCCCCCTATCCTCCATCATCCCCATAACACCGGCAATATCCTCGCTGAGTCGTGTCCCCCGCGAGATATTTCCGATTATCGATCTATCCGCGTTGAGATCGTCTCCGTTTGCCCCTCGGTGAGGACAATTAAAACTGATATATCTCCAGCCCACGCCTCGCACTCCCCTCAAAACCCCAGCCTTGTTTACGACACACACATGACATGACTCCAGAAAACCTCCAGTCGACAGTTTAAAAACGTCTCATATCGCGATGAAACGTCAGGACGACGTGCGCCGGGGAAAAAATCGCGGGCTTGGGGGAGGGCTAGTGGAAATATTTATCCTCTCGCATTCAGTCGAGTGCGATTGCGCGAGGGATTAAAGGAACATCGCGAAAGTGCTTCTGAGTTGTGGTTAAGCAGTTTATTATCATTCCCGGTAGCTCGTTCGATCCCTTCTTCATTCTTCGGTCATTTATTTTTGGTCAACGCTTCTCTCGCCTCTACCTGATTGCGGGAGCGGTGAAGGAGTGCTGAACACACTGGAGCGTGGGCGACGCGGGGTGGAACGGCGTTAATATATTCCGGAATGGGCCGCGGGAATTTCGATACTCGAGGGAACAACGTGTTTCAATCATTGGCTTTTGGGATTTTCAATGGAACTTTTTTTTATTGTTCGGTGAGTTAATTGATTGATTAATTCATCGAGCAAAATGATGGATTAGGTGAGTAATTCATTCATTCTGGGTGAATCCTCTGTTAGAAGGGAATGAAGATTATTACGTGTTAATGAATATAAGTTATATCAATTTTGCAATGAAGTCTTCATTTGGATCAAGAAAATCGACGGAAACTTTAAATTCCAGTCCAATTATTCCAAGAAAATTAATAGGAATCGATCAAATTAATTAATGAAGATGAAAAATTAATAAAAATTGATTATTTTTAAATGAAAATAGAAATCAGGAAAATGAAGGAAAATGTATTCTTGAATTTTCAATCAGTTAAAAATTTCTGTTGCTCAAAATATTCGAATTTCATTGAATTTTCAGTAAAATTTCAAATTTCATCATCGTTTCTCCTCTAAAAATAAGATTGTTCTACTGGAAATCTCCAGGAGAAAAAAACGCCGATAAAATTACAGTTTTTTCCAACAGCGTATCTGGGCAACCCCACTTTTTTCATTTGCATAAAATTTATTCAATTTAAATAATCCATGTTTCTAGACGAATTTGGGAAATTGTATTTATAAATTGTTTTTATGACATGAATAAATGAGTGAGACTAAATACATTTTTTCAAAAACACCGAAAAGAAAATAAATAATTCGAATAGTTTTATAAAAACTTGAAGGTCTTTCCTCCATTCCTCTTCTCCCCAAAAAAACCCGAGATAAAACAAAACCAAGAAGATTTGTGGTGCTCGACTGTCGATTTAGATGTTCATTTAATTTAGTCCTTTCGTGTGCGCTGTCACGAAACTTTTCGGTAGCCACACGCGCCACCGAACCGAATAAAAAATCATTCATTAGCCGCACCTATCGGCGAATATCCAGCTACAACCCACTCTTCATTTGTCCAGCTGAATTTATATCAGTGTCATCCGAAAAAAAAATTCAAATTGAAAACAATATCGATAATGACCGAGGTTAAGGAATTTTGTCGTCACAGCAGTGAGAAATCAATGACGAGGTGTGATGACACCATCTCCGAGCATCTCGTCGTCGACTGGGAGACATCAAAGCGGCCGAGAGTCCAAAAAATCGCATTCAGAGAATGAAATTACCGAATTAACATCGTTTATTGGCGAGATCCTCGGTCGCTGTCTTGATGATATTCCCAGGACACGTGTAAATACCTCGGCGACTGAATAAAAATGTCAAACTACTAGCGTTTAGAATATTGTCTGCGCCTCAGGACGATTTAAGGATGTCCAAGCACTTTAGCTATTTTTTGTTCAGTGCAATGTTAAAAATTTTTGTTTGAAATTTCCGGTAAACTTTTGCAAGTCTTATATTGAGTCTCGATATTAAACCGTTAGAAAACATTTTTAAACTCTGAAAAAAATTTAAAGTTTACAATTGGAGGAAAATGATGAAATTATTTCAAAATTAAAATTTTTTAAAGTTATGAGCATTTTCTATAGATAATTTATAAACAATCCATTTTACACCATAAAAATGATTTGTTCGAAATCATAACAAATTCATTAATTCTCTGAATTTTTCTAGAAATCTATTTCATATCTAAAAAAATTAATTTTCTGAAAGTTGAAACAATTGCAATTATTTATTTATAAAGAATGAATGTTTAAAAAAATAATAATCCTGTGCAAAATGTTATTTGAAGGACTCTTAGGAATTGTTCCGTGAAACCACGGAAAAAATCCGCAGAAGAAATAGTATATTTTGGAACAAGTGTGCGTAAATATACTATTTCGTTTAATTGGCAGCTCGGGGCTTCGCTTCGAGCTGAAAAATCCCCGTCGCAAATGTGTCGAGCGATATTTTTTGTCAATGATGTTACGTTCACACGGCGAGAAAAGTTAGATAAAAATAACGTAGAAAATTGCGGCAAAGTTTACTGTACGAAAGGTAATCGTTCAGCGAAATGTAATTCAGTGAAAAAATACCTGTTATTTGTGGAAGATATTTTACGATTCGTTCAGTAAAAAAAACACACCTATGAATGCAAAAATTTTCACCTAATGAAAAACGTCCACCTAATGAAATTGAAGAGACACTCTGAGAGCGAAACCAAGTTCTCGATAGGATTGAGATACTGAAACCACAGAATATACTCCCAAGAATGCAATTTGTCGGATGGATTATACATCAGTAAAATAATCCTAATCAACCGATTTATTAATTTTCCATTAAAAACATTGAACACGAATGTCCACTGAAATTAAATAAAATCAGCACTTATCAATCCTCCATTATTCAACGTCGACAGTGGGCAATAATAAACCTCGAATTTGCACTGATTAAATTGTGATACCACGTTTTAATTACACAAAAGATAAAAGATTAGCCCCCAGAACTATCGCAAAATGCGACTGCAGTAGAATGAGGATAAAAGAAAAACGGATTTTGTATCCAATTTATCAGCTCTAACAGCAGTATCCGGAGGTGTTTGTGCGTTTGGTGCACCTTCTCTCACTCCGTATATCGCAAGGCGAATAAATGAGTCCGAGAGGCGCACGGCCGATCGGAACCTCAGATAAATATCGTTCAACGCCGATCCATAGACAATTAATTAGTGGGGTAATTAGGGCGTGCTAAGACTCGGACACACATGGCTACAAGCCTTCACACCCGTCTATCCGTCCAACCAAGTTTTTTTCTCATTTTCGTTTTCGTTTTATCTCCTTTCAGCACGTCCAACCTCGTGGACCTCTATGTTTATGCATAAGTAGTGGGCTGGAAAATTAAGACGCTCACAGGATGTCGTTGCACTGTTTAAATACGACACTATTGTTCATGGGGAAAGTCGTTCACTGGAATTTTTAGGCTCTTACGTGGAGAAAATGTACCTGTATTGAGTATAAAATATACTTGATTCAAGTCAATTTTGACTATTACCAGTTTTCAATGAATATCTCGGAATCTAAGGGAGATAGCAAAATTTTTGTTATAACCTTTTTTGTAGAGCCGATTGAGAGCTACAACAAATGTAATTACGAAAATTTCGTTATCTTCCTTAGATTCGGAAATATTCCTCAGAAACTCAACTGGGAGATAAGTCGATTTAAACCGCTTTACCAATTCGCTATTGAATTGTAATTTCGACTGTCTAAGATCGTACTAACGAGTGCAATGTACCCCATTTGAACTCGATAGTCGCCATCCCGTGGAGCAAGTCATAAGATAAAATGAGAAGAAAGAAATTAAACGGCGGATTGTGAACGTGTGCCGTAGCGCCGGAATTAAGGGAGTGGGTAATACACTGTATGCAGTGTCGGCCACAGGAACATACGTGAGGGCATCATATTCACGCTGTAACGCAGAGAAAGACATATATGTAGGGCTCCAGCTCGGTAGCTCGTTTTAATTCATTCCTTGTAGTCGTATCCCGACTGGAGGCTTGCGGACAGGACACACTGTCCCGAGATGGGTCTTCTCGGAACCGTTGCCGTTTAATGGCAAATGCTGGACGCGAACGCGTTGATTGTGAATTCAAAATTACTCTATTGAGATCGAATTGCAATCGAGCGTGAATAATCATCCGCACGGAGAGAAATATTGAATAAAAATTACGTATCTTTTCCGTAATTCCGGAGCGCAATGTGGTTGTAGGAAATTTTACGGAACTGTCACGTAAAATTTAAAAGACAAAATTACAATACTAAATTTTCTGCGTCAATTCCGTAATCGGTGGGCGAACTGCGAGTTCCGTAATTTTTACTGAACATTTCTCTCCGTGCGATGGAATCGAGTGTTCATCTGTGTTTTGAGATTTTACCTTGCATAGAGCTTCCGCAAAGATCCCAGAACTCTGGAATCTTCTAGACTTTTATAAACATCAGATGCCAATGAAACCCCCGGAGGCGCGATCAATGTCGAAATAAAAATTTTTTTTTTACCCGGAGCCAAAGGGTCAGATTTTTGGGTTTTTCAGGGGGAAAGTCGACTTTCGCCAAAAACTAATTTTTTAGCCGGGTGAACGTTGATTCCAACTATTTAAGCGATGGGCTATTCAGAACTCTCAAAAGTATGTGTAAAAAGTGAAAACTGAAAGAGTTTTTTTTTTCAGATTTTCAAAGGGTCAGATTTTCCGTTTTTCCGGGGGAAAGTCGACTTTCACCAAAATTGAATTTTTTAGTCGGGTGAACGTTGATTCCAACCATTTAAGTGACGGGCTATTCAGAACTCTCAAAAGTATGTGTAAAAAGTGAAAACTGAAAAAGTTTTTTTTTTTCAGATTTTCAAAGGGCCAGATTTTCCGTTTTTCCGGGGGAAAGTCGACTTTCACCAAAATTGAATTTTTTAGCAGCGTGAACGTTGATTCCAACTATTTAAGCGACGGGCTATTCAGAACTCTCAAAAGTATGTG
>NW_021681000.1:275893-312720 GCF_001412515.2 Diachasma alloeum
TTTTTTTTTCAAATTTTCAAAGGGTCAGATTTTCCGTTTTTCCCGGGAAAGTCGACGTTCGCCAAAATCGATTTTTTTTGCCGGGTGAACGTTGATTCCAACTATTTAAGCGACGGGCTATTGAGAACTCTCAAAAGTATGTGGAAAAAGTGAAAACTGGAAAAAAAAATTTTCAGCCGGAGCCAAAGGGTCAGATCTTGGATTTTTGTACGATTCCGCTTCTCTAAGATTTCACTCGAGGGAAGTTGACTTTCCCCCATCACAAACGATCTAAGCGCGTGGGCTCCGCACTATTTTCGATACCTACCCTAGCAGAAATTGTGAGAGGCTCTGCGACATTAGCTGTTGCAGCGACATTCACGCACGGAGTGCGCTGCCGTACGGTGCGGCTAGGTCGCTGCGGGAACCCCATGCGACTCTGACGCGGTGTGCTCTCATTTTTTCATTTTATCGATAATAATAATCATCAATTAGTTGCGAGAGATCATTATTCACTAACAAATCGTTAATCCTCCAATAATTAATTTGAAAAGGCACGCGCACCAACTTACGCCGCGACATTTCTGCGAAATTCCTACTACGGTAATACAAAAGCCTTATATTGGCTATCATCCACCGCTGGCTGATTTCCTCTTCTTTATTTCACAAAACCTTTGAAAAGTTGTATCGTAATTACGCTGATCGTTGAGTGACACTGCCGCTCTCGTGACTCTCCTACTCTCCCCAGAACGGTTTTTATATCCGTTATTACAGCGGCACGATAAACGAATGTATTGATCCCAGTTTTTGCCCAGTTTTTGCCATTACCTCAGATGGTATCACTCGAGTGAGCCCACTGCGGCGAACGTTGTGGGGAACTTCCGGTTAATATCATCTTGGATGTATTTACAATCGGATTTTATTTGGTGGGGGGTAAATTGAGGTGGATGAAGGTAATTATTGTTCGGAGGTGGATTTTTTCGCAGGGTCATTTGGCAGGTAGTTGTGTGTGCGTCAACACTGAGTGCCATGCACTGAGTGCCATGCGTGTTTGCTGACTCCTTCTAGGCACCTGTTGACTTTCCACTCGTTGATTAACGATTCACTTTCTTAAGGTATTATGGCCCGGTCAAGGGGAGGGGGTCGAAAAAAGTAAAAAAAAATTATGATTTTTTTTCATACTAGGGGACTACGCCCTTGCTATGACCCCCATAACCCTTGTTCTGACCCTTGTGACTCTGATTCTAACCCTCATGACCATTATTCTGATCCTCGTGGCCCTGAATTGGATCCTCGTGACCTTTATTTTAACCCTCGTGACCATTACTTTGATCTTCGTGACTTATGACCCTCATTCTGATCCTCATGGCCCTAATTTGGACCCTTGTGACCCTCATTTTTACTCTCCTGGCCTTTATTCTGACCCTTACGATCCTTATTCTGACCCTCATAACCATTATTTTGAGCCTCGTGGCTCTTATGACCCTCATACTGATTCTCATGACCCTGATTTTGACCCTCGTAATCCGTATTCCGAACCTTATGACCCTTATGCCCTTGTGACCCTTATTTTGTTCCTCGTGACCTTTATTGTGACCCTCATGACCATTACTTTGATTCTCGTGACTCTTATGACCCTCATTCTGATCCTCATTGGCCTGATTTTGACCCTCGTGACCCTTATTTTAACCCTCGTGGCATTTATTCTAACCCTTACGATCCTTGTTCTGACCCTCATGACCATTATTTTGACCCTCGCCACCCTTAAACCCTTAGACCCTCTTGGAGTCTTAATTTCTAGACTCAAAAATTACCAAATTACCAAATTTTTCAACCAACGATTGGTTTTATGCGAAAAAACAATAGATTCCCCTCCGTCTCACGGCCTAGTTTCAGCGATGTAAACCCGCTAGTTTCCGCGATTCAACCCGAATAATTCGAAAATCCATTTTGCCCATCAACTACACAAATTCCGTCATTTGCAGTCCTGCAGAGAGAGAATCCAGCGAGAAACTCGAGCGGCGTTCCCAAAACCATTTATCGGGTGTTGGCCCCTCGTCGTTGGAGAGATTAGTGGCTCTTCCTTTTCACCTCCTCTTCTTTTTTCTCCCTCACTGTTTATTTCTTATTTCTCTCTTCTCCGAGCGAAATCGCTCGAGTAACGTACACTCCTCTTCTCTCTTGCAGCATCACGCGTCTTAATACCTCTTACACACGAATCCCGATCCAAAAAATACACTGACAGTAAAAATGTACGTGTCGAAAATGCCCGCTGTATGTATATTTTGTATCTCACTGAGACAGAAAACCCAGTACTTTTCATTCTTGGGAGTATAAGTTTCTTTAAAAGTATTCGCACAAGCGCTACCGTAAATGTAAATATCCTACGCCTTGCAATTTACATATGTCCGGTTGACTCATTAAGAGGGAAATTAATTATCTAAGGCGGGGGATTAATGCCTGCATTCATCAATTTATTTTTTCCATTGGCTTATTCGATCAGGAAGTGTTTTCAAAATTCTCGGGTGAAGAAAAAATCCGGGATATTCAAGTCGCTTTCACAGCTTCTTACGAGGAGAGAGCAGTTTCTACTGTTTGAAAAATACTTCGTGTGAAAGACATTTTGTGTTTCGTAAATTCAAAAAATAACGCATTGAGATCAAATTAAACGCTCCCTCTAAAATTGTTTTATTAATTAATCATAATAATTAGTTTCGTAAATATGTATGTTGGAAATTAATAAACGTTTGAATGCTTGAATTATATGAGATGAATAATTCATTCACTCGGAATAAATCATTTGTTAGAATTAAATAAACCGTTTGTTGAGCGCAATTTCTATGAATTTATAATTCGATTGTCATTCTCAATTATTATTTTTGAATATTGAGGAACGAATATGATTCCATAGGGAAATGTTGCGCCTTATTGTATGGAAAAAAGAATGAATGAGAATTAACGAAAAAAGGATGATCAAAATAAATAAAAGCTCTTTCGGTGAATGAGAAAAATAATATCCGCGATCGTTCAATTTTCAATTCAATTACGAATCCCCCCGCATCCGGAAATTCGCTCTCCCGCGCTTTTATCGAGCATAAAACTATTATAAACCCGCAATGAGCACAGTTTCCACTCAAGTGATAATTGAAATCCTCAGTACCAACTCGCGTGTTCCGGCGAGCGTGAAATTTCACGTCTTGTTTTGAATAATACATATTAATATCCCTCACTCACTCTAAATAGCCCCCAACCCTCAGCGGACCGATGAATTATCGATGTAACATTGTAACAAAGGAGTTACTGTTCTCGATACTCAGTGCCGATATAACAATAAAAATAAATGAAAACCTTCGCTGGAATAAAAACATAAAGGTTGAGAGTTAGAGTTGCAATTATCCTAATGGATGCAAAGTTGGATGCTGACTCCTCTGCACCCGGAATGGTAATGAGTCGATATCAACGCATACCGGCCTCTTGTATCCCACTTCCAGAAGGCCCCCCTCCCGCCTGCGCCGATGCCACTGCCCGTTTAGGGTCGTCGAACATCCGTAGTGGTTCTCTCACCTTCCTCGAATCTTCAATCTCTCAACAAATACCAGTAAAGAAACCGGGAAAGAAGTGAGTGAAAAAATTGAGAGAATTACTTTGAATTGTGTGGGTGGAATTGTTTCTAATGGAACTCCCACGAATTGTGATTGCACTGGTTGGAGACATTGAAATTTGAGATGTTTATGGCGGGGTGGGCAGACAGGAGGTGAGACGGAAGGGAATCTGTTGTTCTTTCGGAGAAAAACGATCGTTAAACAAAAAACAAAACGATATTTCAATTACAAATTTTCAGTTTAGACCATTTTTGTGTTCGAAATAGTTTTTAATAACTTTTCTATTTTTTCCCGCATATTTCAAGCCTTCGTTCATTTTTCTAGCGTCTTTTGGATAATTGGTGAATAATTAATATTTTCCGATACTCCCCAGCTAACCGTTAATTTCACTCAGGAAAATTTACGACTACTATTAGATGATTGTTTATTTATTAAGAATTTGGAAGGAATTGAAAGATTTGTTCTTGTTTTTGTGATGAATAGCTTGTGATTAAAAAAAAAACATGACAGGGCATTTTTCTACACTGTTAGAAATTTCTTGCAATTCCAGTCACAATGTCATCTGAATTTTCAATGTGAGTTTGAATTCAATTTCAATTGAAAACGTTCACTAAATTTTTCATTCATCTTGAAAATTCAAAGAAGTTATTGCCTGAATTTTATTATTTATTTATTTTATTTTGCTTTACTTTACTATTTTATTCCACTTTTATTTTATTTACTTTATGATTTATTTCATTTTTTATTTTTATTGAAAATTTAGAGAAGTTATTGCCTGAATTTTCAAAATTTTTACGGTTTTTCAGTGCCGTATGGACCTGAAAATCGAGAATTTCTTAAATATCCAAGAAATTAACTGATTCGTCAACTTTATCGTTGTTAAAAATTTCAAGCTTTTTCACTTCAAATTTCAAGAGTAATTTCCTAATACTGTACTTCATGAAAACCCCCACAAACGCCTCCACCAACATTTCCCCCCAAAGCCACTAATTTCGGGGCTATTTTCAAAATTATTGATACCAGAAATTTTAATTGCGCTCAAACAATCATTTAATCACTCCTCCCCAATTATAAATAATCCAGCCCCATAAATATTTGATACACCCGTTGTAAAATTCTTCGAATTGCAATAATAACAAGGAAGCCCACGACTCCCGTCTACCTGTTCCTACCTGCAAGTCTCTCATATTCCTCTTCCGATGACTGCAGCACGATTCGTTGGAATCTCACTCACTCTCGGTCCCGCAGTGGCCACCGGTTCCACTCGAGGCATTGCGCGTGGCTCGTTTTATTTACGGTCGCCCCATTCTCTCATTCTGCATCTCACACACTAGCCAACCTCCTGTTTATCTTGCGAGGTGTATACACCACGTAAAGATTCGTAATGTAAGTATTTAGTTTTCGGATAAAAAAGTGCATGCAAATCGCTTTGCTGGGTTGAAGACGTCGAATCTGACGACAAAAGTGACCCCTCGAAAACATCAACTCCGGCGAGTGAGTGGAATTAATTGTTGTGGGGTTTCGATTTGGCAAAAAAAATTTTCTCCGGCGAAATTTTCCCCGGGTTTTCTTACCCGTTGAATAGGTTTCGTAAATTTTTTCCCCGTCAATCTTTCCTCGGCGAATTTTTCCCTTTGAAATTAATTTTCCTTACGAATTTTTTTCATGTGGAATTTTACTTGCAATTTTTTTAGAAAATGAATTTCTTTTTTTTTGCTAATGAATTTCGATTTTTTTCTTTAAAGGAAAAAAACAGAAAAATATTGAAAATGGTTGAGTGAAAAGAAAAACTGGATCTGGATTCTAATTTTGTCTTGAGACAATTTTTTTATGGGAAAAAGTTTCCAGGGGAAATTTTTTTCCGGGGGATTTTTCACAGGGAAAAATAATCTGGGAACAGTTTTCTGACGCAGATGATAAGTAAAAGTGTCTGAAGTTACATGTCTGAGATTATTTATATGAAAAAACTGTTTGGATCCTTTAAAATATTTATAAATATCTCATTTCTCATAAACACTGACCCTTAGATTAAACAAATTATTCGATCAAATAAATGTGCGAGTTAATTCCCCAAAAATCACAAAAACAAAAAAATTCTGAATCAAGTGATGAAAATCACCCGCACGAAACTCGCGAAAGCCGAATCTCCCTTCGAAACCACAAAACAAAACCGTATTTTGTTCCTCTTACCCACTCCCAATCCCCGAATTAAAAGCCCACCACGACAATTCCACCGATGATGCACACGTGATGACATGCGAACAACTGCGGTCAAAGGGACAAGTCCTGAGTTTATATGCCCTCAGAGGGGAAAGACACTTGCATTGATTTGTAATGTAAACCAGGCGCAAGGGTGCAACATTATACTAGAGACTAAAATCCACGGTATTTTGTCAGTGATATTTTCAGCCACCGAATACCGCACTTTTACGGCTCACTCTCACTATCATTTGGTGTGATTTGTTCATTCGATATGTGAATGATAGTCTGTGTCGGGCGATCAGGGCTAGATCAAATGTGAAACATTCAACTTCACCACTTCATCATTATCAAATTTCCCATCCATCGAAAAAATGTAAAACAAATTTTTTTAATGTGCTCAAACCCAAAACTATTCACTCAAATAATGTTGAATGTTGAACGGAAGGACCAAAAAATTAATAATTACAATGTGAATATAATAATCGAGAACTGCTTCGTCATAGAACAGAATACTGAATTAATTAGTTTTTAATTTCCAACAAATATCGTGGATCTGTCGTTCTGAAACTACTAAATATCAACACAAAATGTTACATTTGAGTAGTCACTGCCTCCTTACTAAATCAATTTATCGTGCTAATAGTTTCCACCGGAAATCCAAACGTAAAATGACAAGTATCATCATACGTTTCATCAAATGATGCCTCAAATTATATTTAAAACAACTAAAGAATAATAGCAAAATCAACCGAAATTCAAATAATAAATCCAACTGAAAATTACATAAATCTTGAAAGAATCAAGAATGAATCTATCAATTCCTTCCAAATTAATAATAAATGAACAATCATCTCACATTAGTCGTAAATTTTCCTGAGTGAGCTTAATTGTTACCTCGGCACTATCGCCTGTTCGATACAACAAAACATCGCAACACTTAAAATCTGGTTCATCTTAACCGAATTTTTGCTCGTGCCAAATTAAATGTCAAAATGTTCAATAAATTCTTCCCTTCGATTGATCCCAGATAATCACCCCCTTAAATACAACAATATTACCCACCCACTGTACACAAATAAAAATTGTAGCAGTCCATTCAGCAACATCTGAAAATCGTTGCAATTGACATTAAAAATAAACACCTGTCTCCACCCTGATATCGCACGAGTATCGAAGAGACAGCTGCCACCGGCCAATTTGCTTCCTTCGGCTGAAGCCTTGATCGAAAGTCGATTCAAATGTACTTCCCTCCCCCTCCCCCATCCTCCCCGTCGCATCATCAACCTTCCATCCTCAACAAGCAGCTGATTTTGTTTTCGGCTAATTTGTTCGTCCCACTCCAATGTTCTCTCCTTGCGTTTATTTATTTATTTTGCTCTGTTTATTTTTCTTGCACTTCCCCCAAGCCCTCGACATTACTTCCTCTCAGTTCTTTATCTTCACTCGAGATTCTAGGAATTCAAATGATTCATCGGGTTTACACTTCTCAGTCTTCCCACGATCTCAATTGAGGTGAGAGCAGGGGGTGGGGGGCGGAGGGGGTGAGAGGGGCTCGAGGGGGGCAGGAGGGTGTTGGGGGATTTTCAGATGTAACTCTTGTAATTTCTCGCTGGCATTTCCCTATCACCGCGTTGGGGAAACTATTGGATTATTTGAAGCGGGGAAGTGGAAGAGCCGTCCAGCGGTTAGCGGGTATCTGAACAGCGAGTTTGTTGGATTCGGGATCAGTGGGTAATCTCATTTGGCATCCTATATCAGCCTATCCTCGAATACCAGGGGTGAGCAAACCACGCCCTGTTGCCCCGAGGACATGGCACGTGATTTTAATTTTTATTTAAACAAATGATTTTTCTCGTGATTTTTGAGAGTCGGCTCCACCTACAACTTCGCGGGTCGGAGGTCTCCCCTCTGGGCCAGCAGTGCGGGTTCTCTCTGCTTCAATTGGGCTTCTCCTGCTTCATTAATTAAGTAGATCACGCGATCGCTGGGATACTTTTTTTTTGTACTTTTTTTTTTTAATTTTCTGGCTAGAGGGGGGATTGGGAAATTGCACAGAAATTACGCGGGAAAATTAGCGGTGATTTTTTTGCTTTTTTTGGGATTGTTTATTTGTTTTTTTATGCAGCGGGGCCCTTAGCAGGAATATTTACAGCCCTGGTGTTACCTGATGCGTGTAATTTAATTAGTTTAGTCTTGGGGTGGCTTTTGCCCCAACATGTATACACCACAATCCGTTGGCATTTCCAGGAGGATTAGCTTAAGAGCTCCTAATGACAACCCGTCTTCTTGAAGCATCGACAGACGGGGGGATTATCCTCTCAACACAGATACGATGACTTTCCAGCGGATAATATTACCCAAAACAGTCGCGATAAAACCGTTAAAAAGGCGGGATACTTTATTGCAAGGGAGGAGGTGTAGCTTTGCCTGGGAATGTGGAGAATTCATTGAATAATCTGAAGTCATTATGTTTGGGGAACTTCTCATGTTAATTAAGTCGACAGCTTTCAACCGGAATAATGCATTGATGTATTTTGAGATTTATCGATGTATTTTTTCTCTTTTTTTTCGCAATAATCACAATGAAATTCAATTTTTCGATGAAACCCGAAATTCCTTGATATTTTAGTGGAACTAAGATGTGATAAATATTTCCAAAACGTGTACTTGAAATAAAAAAAAAAAATTAACAGTAGAAGACATAATTTTTCAGCAGAACTAATTTTTTCTCCAAGTGTGATAACGTAAGGACTGGAATAACAAAAATCCATCATTTTCACTGCTTCAAAGAAAAAAAAATCAATTTGTGTCAGAAATACTGTGAACAGAGTAGTTTCCAGAAGGCAAATGGTAGTATGGGAAAAGTGAGCCGATAATTATATGTTTGGTTATCGAAAAACAAGGGTCGTCCGGTGATGTACACCGGTCTTTCACAACGATGGATCTCGTTTTCTTCCGTAATCTAAATTACTTTTGCCAAAGGAGGAACGTGGAGGGGAGTTGAAAAACATAGATGGGGCGCAGTAATTCTCGACTCCATAGAGTGAAACATCCGATAAAGTGAAACAAAATAAGGATAAAGAAAAGAAATATTGAGAGAAGATGGGAAATGCCGCTTTCTGCGACCACGTTCGGCGAGAGGGGCAGGTGCCCAAGCTAATTCTCCGATTATCGAACACGCCCCGTTATATATCCCAAGCGCGCACTGGGCATCTTCTTGGTTATCCCTGTGCGGATAATTCATGGTTTTAACGGCTCTTCGTTGCGCCTTCTACCTTCACTCAAATGAAGAATAAAGAAACGGATGTGTAATTGTCTTTGATAACTTGAAGTGCTAGGGACATTTTATCAATTTTATTGTTTTAATTACCGATGGGTTCGTCTCTATTTTGATGACCAAAATTATTTGTTGGAAAAGTTCATGAAGCGATGATTCCACTGGAATTTTAGGGAATTTCGGAACTGGGAATTTGCAATTCGATAAAAAATTAATGGAAACTTTTGTTTCTATTGAACAAACAAGTGGGTTAAGGATTTCTGTCTTCTTGCTGCTCAGAAATTTGGAATTCTATTGAATTTACTGAAAATTTAAAATTTCAGGATTTTCCTCCTCTTTTTTTTTTATTTTAAGCAATTTTGGAATTGAAAATTTGCGATTTGATAAAAAAATTAATGAAAACTGTAATTTTCTGGTCAATTGAGCAATTAAAATTAGTGAAAATCAGGACAATTCATCAGAATGTATTTTTCAATTTTTAATTTACTGAAAATTCCGCGTAATTTGCAAATTCATAAGTAATCATTAAAAAAGGACAAGAAAGACGGACTAATTTCCCTGGACATTCATCAAATTCCTGCGACATTCGCTTCAGTAATTCCACCTGAATTTTTTTCCCCGCGTACATTTCAAGATCAATGACAATCGATTGTTCTAAAATAGCACTGACGTTGACGCTGAGACACCCTCGCATGGTCCATATCCCCAACACCTTTTGCCAAGTGTTGAAGAGGTTGGCACGCACGATGACGTGATTACGTGACCGTTAAAAACCTGACCTAACCGACCAAGCCGCCGGCACGCCATCATCCGTGCTTGAAAGAAACGATGAATGAACACGAGTTTTCAAGCGTTTTGTTATTGGTTACAACCTCTCACGTTGTTCCTTCCGTGAATCCTCATTAGCCACAAACAACTCTGCTCTTTCAATTTTCTCCCCTATTTTTCTCCACGGAATTATTCGGAGAAAATTTCCAAGCCGATGATTCTCGTCTTTTTTCTCTTTTTATGACGATTGAATTCTTGAGTGACACATTGCGAAGCTCCCGAGACGTCTGTGCCCTCGAGGGAGCGTTACGGTTCGTTAGTGTCGAAGCACTCGGCCGTCAGTGACTCCTCAAGGATTTGAAAGTCGTTTAAAACCATTGAATTATCACTCTTCGTCGAACTATCACTTTTAAAATATTTCCTCGCAATTTTTTCGTTTAACGATTCCTTTTTAACGTTCACGCTGGAGAGAAATGAATTTTTTTTATCCCTCTGAGGAAATAAAAAAGAGTAAACAAGAGCGGAAAGTCTCTGATGGGGCGGAGCGGAATCGCAACCACTGGGCATTTAACTTTATTACCCGCTCGGGTTAGCAGGCAAGACGACCTCTGGTTATTGGTTTCATCTCTTTGACCACTTTTGTATCGTACGTTCAATTTTCGGTTTCATTTCTTCATCTCTGGGGCTTGAATTTTTTTTTCCCCATTTCTCGACCTCACCCGGGTGTACGGATGTTCACGATATGTGATACGTAATCAAAAAGGCAATTGACCTTTTGCTTCCTCAATTTTAGGATCGGGCTATTGAATTCGAATCCATTTAAGGGGATCAAGTGGCTTTTACAGTTTGCTACAGACCACACGATAGATTCAACCATTTTCAGTCGTCAATTTGGCAATTAAAGTTGATTAATTAATTAATCTTGCGTGAGAAAAATTTGGAAAAATTAGGAATATTTAGCGCCATTCAAATAACATTTTGTTGTTGTTTATGAATAAATAACTGAAATTGTTTAAACTTTTGGAAACCCAATTTTTTTAATCATGAATTTATGACTAAAAAATTAAAACTATAAATTTATGAATAAATTTGTTAGAGTTCCGATGAAATGATTTTTCTGGTGGATAATTCATTGTTTACAAATTATTTATAAAAAATGCTCATAATTTCCAAAAATTGCAACTTTTCAATTGTTTCACCAATCTTTCTCCAAACGTAAACTTTCTCATTTTCCTTCCCATATTTAAAATTATCTTTCACAAAATAACTTTTCTCTCCATGTGATAAATCTGTTTCTGAGTTATGAATACTAAAAAAGTCAAGTGTGTTCATTCCACCCCACCCTCCCCTAAACATGATCTTTCTCATGCAAGATATTCTTACGTCTCACAACAAGACAACTTAAAATAAAAAAAAATGAATGCAGAGAAAAAAATCAAATGAAGATGCAAAAAAGACTTCAGATAATTACGAATTAAGGGCGGAGAGCCCAAGTACCGCATACGTAGTCCCATCACGCCTATGACCCCTTGACTCTCTGATATAATTGTTGCACTCTTCGGCAACACTTGCCAGCCATTCGTCATACCCCGGGGAACATGGTGCATCAGCAATCTGCCCCAGTGCCAATAGACCATCCCGGGAGAAAAAGTGAGACCGAGAGATTTAACCCGTTGAGATTCAGACGTGGTTGGCTCGCGATTCAATGTACGTGGCCATTAACGGCCATAACCATTACCGATTCGACAGAACTCTCGGGGGGGATTATATTGCTTTCACGTTTCAAAAAATTTGCCTCGCATTTCCTACGTACTTTACGTATGCCATGGCCTGTGGAAAATTAGCATATTATCCACCGGGCTTTTTCGTCCTTGAAATTAATGCTCGGTGAATTTTTTTTAATGAGTCATCGAGTTTTAATTAAAATTCTCGTGGATTTATTGGGTTAACGAGGGGATGATTAAGTGCGTATGAATGAGAAGATTATTATAATTTTTTCAGCGTTTGGGGCACTGAGACTTATTTTAATCAGGTTATTTTGAACAATTTAATTCGGTTGCGAAATATTTTTCAGAGGAAATTTTTTTTGTCGAGGATATCTTCAGTGAAAAACTATTTCAGTAAAAAAATAGTGTATTTCATCACTTGTGCGTAAAGTGAAATTTTACGCACGCTTCACGTGCGAGAAACGTGTTGTTTCAATTCATCTCCGAATTTATGAAGAAATTTTTAATTTTCATAATTTTTCAATTATGATTTTCCGAAATAGCTGGGTAAAAATATACCCTCAACCCATCAATTATTTACCCTTCAACGAGAAAAAAATACGGGTTCATGAAGCATCGTAGAAATTACAGTGAACGACAGTAGAGTACTTCCCTTGTTAGCAAGTACAACAACAATTTTCGAAAAAAAAAGAAGCAAAAAAAGCCTTTCGTTTCGTCAGAGTGAGTGATTAGCGATCGTCAGGTATCCAGGAGATTATAACACTTCACTCCGAACGCGTAAACGTCTCGTTACTGTCCCCCTTTTCGCGGAATCAAATGCCCAAGCGGCGAGAATCAGAACTTCTCAACTGACTCATCGATAAAATCCGCTAAAAACTGTGGATAAACCTCAATTACTGCTCTAACCCTCTCATTACGCCTTGCACGTCGCAATAATCTTATCGGAAATGTCTGAGATATATCAGCCTCAATAAATTTACTTTCAATCATTCAATTTCCTAGAGTGAGACGCGACTATTTCATGAAGCGGAAGAGATGCAAACGACCTTTACACATTTCTAAAAGCACATGCCGTAAAACATTCATATGATATTCACTCATTTAATCTATTCATATTTACGTGTTTTTTTAAGACAAAGAAATGGGAATACAGTGGATACTCCCTAGCACTGTAAAACTTAAATGTAAATTACGTTTATGAAGCCATCTTTTACGCTTTCTGAAGTGTATATTTTACGCTTGAAGTCGAAGCGTAAATTGCGTTTAGCAAACCGTAAAAAACGCTTCGCAAAACGTAATTTTGTTGGGTTTTTCTCTCTGCGTGATTTCGCCTCTCTAAAATTTCAGTTGGAGAAGTTGCCTTCCCCCACCCTAAGCGTGTGTGCTCCTCTGCGCGACATTAATGCGCAGTGAGATCACTGACGGTACAGAAGGATTAGAACAGACAGTTTTTCTTTCTCTGTTCCTCTTTTTCCCCAGTCAATGTACGTCAACAAAAATACGGGAGAGATTTTAATATTAATTGATGACATAATAAATTATTTAATGATTTGAGAAAACCGTCATTTTGGCTGATGAAAACTTGCGTATACTACTGCTATTAAACAAAATTTCTGGTAAAATTTCCGGGGATTCCAATAAATAAGATTCTATTGTGAAAACACACGGAGAGAAATTCTCCAGAGAAGTTCTAGTGCCGGCACTGGAAATTTTATTGAGCAGAACGTGAATTTTTCAATTCTTATACGAAATTTCCACAGAAATCCCTAGAAATTTAATTATAAAATTGTTCCTAGTATATGGAAATGTGTTCCAATCCCAGCCCTTGAATTTTTCTAAAGAATTTCTTCCCTGCATCACCCCCAGCCGATTTCCATGAATTTTGCAACAAAAACAGCTTCTTCCCATCAAACAAAATTCATAACTGCATTACATTTACCGGAAGCTCAAAGGCCATTCATCACTCATAATCTCCCACCTATCATCCGATTGATACCCATCAATGCCACTGCCAACTCCCAGCATGAAACAAGAGAATCTCCGCCGAGAAAACAAAAAAAAAAATTCAACCGAAAAACAAAACAATTATCACTGATGCCTGGAGGCTCTGATCGATGGGAAACGTGGCGAGTGGAATGAGAGCATCCTGCCCCGAGGATCCCACGCTCCGAGAGCAGTTTCGGCTGCCGTTTTGGCTCCCTGAATGTTCCCCGAGTATCGAATAATCACACGAGATGCAGGCACATTAAGAAAAAAAGCGTCTGAGTTGGAAGAAAATACGGAACTAAATATGAAGAAAAAAGTGGCCGGAGGTGAGAGAAGAAAACGAGAATTTTTTGCCAGCGCAATTTACTATTCCTAATCACTGTTTATTTTCATTCTCAGTACGTCCCCTCCTCCTCCTCCTCCACCCGCTAATCCTGGGCAATAAAGTAAATAAGAGTCTGGTTAAGGGGAATGAAATGTAACAATACAGCGTCCCGGCTGCTCACCTCGGCAATAGTGGAGAGGAGTGCACAGAGACATTTCGGTCTTCTCGGAGGCGGCTGTAAACAAAAGGCGTTAACCCAGCCTGCTATTTAATTACAGAGCGCTGGAGTGCTTGATGCTGGAGTAATTGAGAAATAATAATCACTCGAACCAGCTGGGAAAGGGCCGGTGTGGAGCTGCGAACTGGCTTCTTGCACGCGTAGACTGCCGATTTTTCGCTTATGCGGCCATCCGGAGGCACTCGAGTTTCCCCACTGCATGGGAGAGGAATTAATTCGCACGATTGTGGAGCGCAGTTTTTAATTCTGGTGTTTGCTTCGTTTTTGTGTGGACACTGAAAAATTATGGCTAATTGCCGAGTCTTTGAGTAGTCTTCTGGTTGTGGGGATTACGGAAGAAGATGAATTGTGGTGGCAGCGGTGGAGGGGTTTGCTGCAAATTCCGGAATAATTTTTGGAAATTTTTATTGAATGACGCGACTGCTTCGTGGGAATTTTGAGGAATTTCGGTTGGGGCAGTCACGGTTTGATGGGGAAATCTGTGGAACTGAAGGTGATTTCAGTTTTGGGAGTTTGAATTCAATTATTTTGTGAAAATACAAGTAAGTTGAGGAATTCTTTTTTGTCAAGTGGTAATTCCATAAAAATTTCAATTAATCTTGACATAAAAAGTTGAGTAAGTGGTAAAAAGTCAATAATAACCGTAAATTTTAGTTTACTTGTTCCACGGAGATCAATAAAAATCAGAAAAATTCAGGTAAATATAATTTTGAATATGCAATTTATTAAAAATTCCGCGTCAATTGGTTCTGAATATTTTACATGAAAAAACAAATAAATTGGGGAATTCTCGTCTTTCTGCTGCTAAAAATTGAACTGAATTCTCAAAATTGCATTGAATGCTCTATAAAATCTGAAATTTCATGGTTTTTCTTCTCCCTGAATGGAATTCAATGCCTTTCAATTTTTTTTACTATTACATCGACTATGATTAATTTATTTTATTTTCCCTATCAATCACGCAGTGATTGATCAGCCCCGAAAAATTTTCATTCCCGACGCAATAAATCTCTAGTTTACCCAAATCATCAGACAACAGAAAAATTTTCCTCACACAATTTCAAATCAATTGTTATTCATCCAATTAAACGACGCGATGATTGCCATCACCATTATCATTACCCTGAGAATTATTCAATTAAATTTTTTTCACAAATTTCGTTACGCCGCATATTGATAAAATGCAAATGCACATAACGGCAATAGGAAAGTAAGTTTTGATATAATAACACCTTAAAGGTGGCTTTTTATCGATATCACAAGCCCATATAGAGAGTTCACTGGTGTATCGCGTAACGAGTGAGCGTGTTGCTGAACACGAGAGTAAGTATACCATAATCCACTTGATAATGGCTTCAAAATGCAATGCAAGCACCCTTCCACACAGAGCCCCATCGATCTCCTAATTATGATATTCGAGAGAGTTAAAAACAGCAGAATCTTGGAAAAAATGAGGGGGTAGAGGTGACTCGGAGCGGAAATCGAGAGAGAGTGAAAAAATAATTTAGCATACATGTGGTGACATACTCGGGGGCCAGTTGGTGCCGCTGTTATCCCTGCTGCTATAATTATTCATTTTTAATTAGAGCAATTAAGGGGTAATTGATGTACTCGGGGGGCCTCCCTTCGTCCCGTTATTTTTCTTGAGTTTGTTTTTCCGACCGTATGTCGTATTGTTGTTGATGACATCAGTTTTTCAATTTGATTTATGCAATACATTTTTTCCAGTGATCAATTAATTAAACGGGGGAATTAATCCTCTATTAAAGCGCGTCCCCTTTCCTAGTAAACTCAAACATTTAATTTTGAGGATAATAATGTGAAAATATTTTTCAGACATTTGCCAATTATTTTTTAAGAATCCTAATTGTTAAAACTCCAGGAAATTTCGCTTAAAAAAATACGTTAATACCTCGAAGTGATGAAACGAAAAAAATAACGATATAAATTTCAAAAATAATCCTCATTAATCTCACAATTTCGTCCCGCGTTATCATGGCAAATCGAAAAAGCAGGTGACCTATCCGCGATAACCACCAGAAAAGATTATACCCCCGATACCGCGCACCTCTCACTTCTTCGACATTTTCCGCGATAATTAGCAGCAGACGCTGTCACCTTCATAATGAAAAAAAAGCGTCCTTCGAGATCGATCGTTCGAATAAATCAAAATCCCCCGGCAATTTGTTCCCCCATATTTGCAGCGATAGGCAGGTGGTATCGTTGAGAGTTTGGTCGTTGTATGTGGCTCGATTAAGTCTGATAAACTGAAGGGATAAAAAGAGGAGTCGAAGAAACCCGGGGGGAGAATAACACAGGAAGGAGCGTCCTTTTCTGAGGTCGAGGGATCAGGATTGTATATCAAGCCCTGATACGGGGTTGGTCCCCGTGGTATCACCCCGTTGGCTAGTACCAGCCGGTACTACGCACCCCAAACTACCCTCGTTGGCAAACCATTACGCTACGACTCGGCGTTCCTTACTCCATATGAAAATGGACGACTGAACCCTGGGGGAGAGAGAGAAGTTTGTCGAGGGAGTGAGGAGGAAAATGCCAGCATAATGTCTAAGACAGTGAATACTGACTGGTTTATGGGGCCGGGGAAGGGTGATGTGTTCGATGATTTTATGCAAATTGGCGAGCTATTTTGTGGTAATGGAAAATTGCTATTGAATTTTTGGGAATGTATTTTGCTGGAATTTTGAATAAACTATCGCTACGAGTGTAAATTTGAAGTTAGAGAATAAATAATTGAACTGAAATTCAGAGTTTCCATGGATTGATTTTTGGAAATTGTAAAATGCTTGGAGAATTGAATCAATTTTTAAAGGAATTTTTTATCAACCGGCGAGAATTGATTTAGGCGATTGAAGAGGCTCAAAGAAATCTCTATTTTGAATTTTTCTATTCATTCCACTCAGAAGTTTGTTGGGAATTAGTAAAGTCGAATATTTATTCCGATGAAAATGTTCTAATGGTGTGGAATAAATAATAAAATATAACAATAATAAAATACAATAATTGAAATAAAATTCAGAGTTTGATTGTTTTACAAAATTGTGAATTTTCAGTAACGAAATTCTTTCGAATCATTTTCTTTCAAGTCATTTTCTTCACCAATTCGATTTTTTAATGCATCATCAACCGTTCATTTCCATAAAAAACAAATCATGCAGCTAAAAAAAAATTCACTTAAACTGTCAATGAAGGAAAAATGAATAAGTCTTCAGCCTTGATTCATAGGATTTCTCATAAGTAGATGACAACCTGATTTATCCGTGGTAATACCCGTCAATCACTGGTGTCTCCCCATAATTGCATGAATAACTGAAAAATCTAACTCTAATACCGAAGTACAGAAGAGCAAAAACGTATGAAAATCCTGAAAATTGAATCGATCCTGTTTGGTTATGGTCGAAAGGCCCTCGTAATGGTGACTATCCCATGGATATCGAAAAATGTGGAAAACGGTGGGCTGGCCGTGATTGAAGTGTAATAATAGACATGGATCATGCCACGTTATCGAGGATAATGACATCGTCATTATGGCATCAGTGTATACTCAAGATTTCTCGAATCCTATCATCAAAACTTGTTTTTCTATTATCGTATCTGTATCAGATATCAATCAAATGGATAAGAAAAATCGAAAGAGGAGAATTTTCTTCAAAAGTCTGTCTGAATTTCACACACCTTTTGTAGACATTTTTCGGGCATTAAAAAACATCTGGATAAAATAAAAATTTGTCTGAATTTCAAAAATGAATTAAGATGTTTAGGCACCTGTTCGTCCGAAATTCAGAAAAATTTTCATTTCATTCAGTTGTTTTTGTCTGAAAAATGTCGTTTCATTTCACTCCAACGAATTTGTTGTGAAATCTGAAATTTCATAATTTTTTTTCTCTTAAATAGTAGAGAATAAAATTGGGAATTCTACGCAATTTCCGGTAGACCCCTTGGAAATTTCTATCAAGGGATAATTCCACTAAAATTTTTCTGAATATTTCGAATGAAAAAACAAATCAATTGTGGAATTCTCGTCTTCCTGCTGCTAAAATTTAAATTGTATTCTCAAAATTGCGTTGAATGTTCAGTAATATTTTTAATTTCATAGTTTTTTTCAATTTCTCTCTATAAATATTTTTCGTAAGTTATAAGACACTAAAAAACGTCTGAATAAAATGAAAATTTTCCTGAATTTCAAAAAATTAAAAATAAATTAAGATATTTAGGCACCTGTTCGCCTGAAATTCAGATAAACTTTTATTTTGTTCCGATGTTATTTAGTGTCTGAAATAAAAATGGCATATTCGGTCTTTTCGTATTTTCCACTTCACAATTTAATTCCCATTTCGTTCCAGTTTTAACCAGAGACTTCAATAATTTGAAGCTCAAGCAATTTTTTAAAGCCCAGAATAACTCCCCGATAATGTCTTTTTAATGAACAAGACGAAAATAAAAAATTGCGACTCAGTTAATTGATCCTCACCCCTCGGGAGCCCTCAAAAGTGTAAAACAGTGAATTATCGCGTTACACTGTCGTGAAAATCCGATCATTACTGGGCGTCAACATCGTTATTACCGCGATGTCGCTTTTCTGGTGAGTTGGGCGCGGCTAATTCAGTTCGTTACTCCCATCGGCTCATCGCTCTCTCGCTCCTTCATTCCCCAAGGGGATCATACACATTATCATCGTTTACGCGGATAGATGAAGTGAATACTGCGTTTAACATTTTGCGTGTATTTGTATTGTCACTGATGAGACTTCGCCGGGGTAACTTGACTAATGAGAAATGTCCCAGCTGTCACGGCGCACCCGTGGGGTCACAAGTGACTAAAGTATATTCATCCCTTCGAAGTATTAAACATTGATTAATTATTGGGGAAATTAGGAACTGTTACAGTGGATTTTATTTTTTATTAAATGGAATCTACGGTAATAAATATTTGAACCAGTGGGAAATTGCTCTTGTATCGCATATAGTATCGTTATTTTTGCTGATAATATTTTTGCCAAGCATTTTCGGAAATTTCAAGTATATTTCAGATATTTTTTTCTTACTGAAAAATCAGTTCGATTCTAGGATATTCAATGCAATTGCAATTTTAACGTCCACATGATATAATGAAAATTATTAAATAATTTTAAAATCTAAGGAAAAATTTCCCTGAATTTTCAATCCGCGGAAAATTCTAGATGTCATCAAAACATCAGTGATAATCTAACATGGAAAATCCAATTATCCCGAATTTCCGATCTGAATGGGAAAATTTCATGAACGATTTAATCTTAAATTGAATTCCAATGCACAACATTGAGAATTCGAGTGCAACTATTGTTCAATTAGAAAAAAATTCTTACAGTGTGGGTCGATACACCAAGAAAATTCCAAAACTTAAATTTGAACGATTGCAAAGCTCCCATTCGGGGGCAAAAAAAACGACAATTGTAGAAATCCAATTTTTATGAGCTACAGATGGAATAATAGTTCTCCCTCGCATCCTCCACCCATTCCCATACCTCTCTTAATTTTGAGGTATTATTTTTTATTCAGTGCCATTACGTAAAGTACACCGGTGCTCGTCATTATCGCTGGTGTGCCCGAAAGCTGCACAACGGGGCCGAGAGCGCTCGAATTATCATTTGCCACGGCGTTGCGCGCCACGGGTACGTGCGATTAATCGTCCAGATTATAATTCAGTCCGGGGGTAACGTAACGGCGTTCATTAAAATCAGATTTATACTCGGTAGAGAATTTTCGCTTTAGGACGAAGACACAAGGAATTCCCCTGTTAACATTTTTCATTTTGTTTATTTTGAGTATTTTGAATTTGTGTTTACGTTCATTTTACGTGTAATGCCGGGTGAATAAAGTGCGTCGCGGGCGGTGATGTTACTGCCTGTCTTTTGCCTCGAGTTGGGTAATTTGGACGGCGGTCATGAGTGGCTAAACGCTTGTGAGATATCCGCTGCTGTTGGAGAGTCAAAATGATGAGGGGAAAAAATTTGTTTTTTCGGGGGAGACATATCGATTATAATCTCATCTTCATTTACATAATATAACATATATTACGTCTATCTCTCGTAATGTTTTTCATTCAAGAATTTTAACTGTAATTCAAGGTATTAAGAGGATTGAGGTAAAATTATTTGCCAGGAGATTTCACGACTCTAGAAATTGACAAGGGAATATCTTCTTGTATCAAGGAAATCAAAAGTATTTTTCTTTGTCAAAAGAATTTTTTTTCTCTCAGTGCACTAAATCATCGAATCGCTCGAAAAAAAATTATTTTCACACCCAGAAAAATGATTTATTTGAATCAAATCCAGTTGATTAAAATAAAGTTAAATAAATTTGTTTTCCGAATTAAATAAAAATTTATTTTTGTCAACTATTAATAAATCTTTATTCGATCCAAATAAATTCTTTATTTATACCAAATAAACAGTTCTCCTATATTAAGAAAATTTTATTTGAATCAAATAAATTGTTTCTTTATAATAATGAAATCATTTTCTTGAAACAAGTACAAAATTTCCAAAAAATATTCTTATTTGTTTCAAAAAGCCCATTTTCTGGGTGCACCCCCGATGATCTTATTGATCCCCAACTGAAAAAACTGAAATACGAGTTTCGTCGTATCAAACAAAAAAGAAAAAGAAAAATCCCTGTGAAAGAAAAATAGGGAAAAAAATATGGAAATTGTAGTAACGATAAGGCGCGTATGGTAAGAGCAAGGCGACACGCCTCGCGTCCCACCGATAAGCGCCGGAGAGGGAGAGAAATTGTCCCCCCCCGCCGGGATATTAAGTAACATTAGACGATTATTCGTAGTGGCAAAGTCGATGCTCACGAGTTTCTCGAGTGAAAGTAACACCGAACCCCCGAACACACGCGGCAAAAGGGACAGAATGCCCGAGCGACCCGACATCTCGCGGGAGGCAGGCGTCACGCCCACGCAAATTGACCGACCATTGAAGGTACACAGTGGCCAGGGTTACTCGTGTTCGACCCGCCACCGATTTAATACACTTTCCTCAAACTCACGGCTTTGTTATGCTTGTTTTTTTTTTTAGTTTTGCGAGAAGCGGGGAAACTACTGGGTGGAGGGGCACAGGTGCAGTGGCTCGCGTGGCTTGCTCGTGACCCACCGCCTTATCATTATCGACTGTCGCGATCTTTATCCGTTTAATAATCGCGTGTGTAACCGATCACTTGCGATCAATTTTCAGTCATCGAATTCCCTCGGCATTTTTAGCTTTTTAGTGGGATGGAATGATAAGGTCAAAATATTCCACTTGATTTCCCTGGTTTTCCCTTTTTTCGAAGTTTATTTTTTTTATTTGGTTTTTTTTGAGTAAATTAGGGAGATTGATTTCGCTTTTTTTAGAGGTAGAGGGAGACGAATATTTTGAATGACAAAAAATTGAAATCTGATTTTTTAAATGATCAAGGAAAACAAAATAATTTGTTTCGTTTCAGAGATTAAAAAAATGACATCTGCAATTTCATGGAATTCTTATCCAATTTTGTTCTCCGTGTGGGAAAAAATAATCCATCTGTTGGAAATACGTGGTTTTCTTTAGGAATTTCCGGAATTATTTTGTCCTAGAACCACCATTATTTTTTCCACACTTCAATTGAAAAATTCGATTATTCCTGAACCGAGCACACGGAGAGAAATGTTCAGTAAAAATTACGGAACTCACAATTCGCTCACCGATTGCTGAATCAACTCAGAAAATTTATGTGACGGTATCGTAATTTTTCACAGGAGATTCAGATAAAAATTACGGAATGCGGAAAAGATACTTCATGTTTGTTGAATATTTTTCTCCGTGCAGTTAAATTTTTTTCTTCATTCTAAGTGATTTTTTCCGTTAAAAAATTGTAACACCCAAAATTCAATGTAAATGCCCAGCCATAAAAAACCCCCACGATTTTCCCGGAACATCCTTAAATCCTCCAAAGTGTCCCAAAGAGTTATTTACGATCCAACCCACGAGAGCGTCCCGCAGGTGCCTCCTCCGGCCTCTCAACCACAATGGTTTTTGCATATTCATCGAATCCCAGTTTTATCGATCTTATATTATCGAAACGTGCTTTAATTGACTTTGGATTCTCTCATTAGTGCTAATGGCTCAATTCTGTACCCCCGGGTATTTTTTTTCCCCTGAAAAAAGGGGATCAGAAAACACGGTAGGTGTGAAGAGAACCGATTGCCCCGACACTCGCAGAGGGCTTTGCATTTGTTTTTTCGGTTCATTCGATCGCCGTGGAAAATTGCGGAGATTCTGATGTACCTTTTGTATCGTAGAAAGCCGCTCTTCCTTGATTATTTCAATTTTTCGAGGTAACAACAGGTTTAGTCGGGTTGAGGCACTTTGAGGTGTCCAATTGCAACCGCAATTCGCTTTTTATTCGATTATCATTTTGTTGGATGAGTTTGGAAAAATGGGAAAACAAGACGCAATGAACATTTTTTTCAGGCACTTCCTTTCTTCATTGAATTAATGATAATTTGCTCGTTAAATAATTGTTTTTTTAATTGTGTGTTTTAGGGAAATTTTTGGAAAATGTCAGAAGATCTTTCTCTAATTCCTGATATTTTTTTAAAAAAGATTGTTGAACTTTTTTTTTAGATATTTTCTTTCTTCCGTGAATTCATAAGAATTTCCTCATTAAATAATTTTTAAAAATTGTTTTTGCGGAAATTTTCATGTTTTAAAAAAAAAAGTTGTGAAACATTTTTCTCTCTACAAATGTCAAAATAGTTAATTCTAAAAAGTATCGACAACTAATAAATATTTGAGGTGAAAAATATGAGATTTTTTTTTATCGATGATTAAATTTCGGCTAAAAAACCCTCAGTATTTTTCTCCAAACCGAATGCAGAAGAACTTTTTCACAATTGGTAGCAATTTTGATGGGCGAGTAGATGCAAAAAATATCACAAAACCGTAAAAAGTACAAGTGGGCATTTAAGGATTAATCCAAACGCAAAATCGAGGCGCGGCACAGTGGTTCATACTAATATTCAAAAGCTTTTGCATCGAATGCAGAGAGAAGGCAGCAGCATACCCTGGGTTATATACGCAGACGTGTAATCTTCGGAGCTAGCCACTGGGCGGGGTAATGATACGCCCGTAAGCAGACGCAGTGGTGTACTGAGTCGAAGTAACTCGCTAAACCACCGACTTTTGTGACTCACGTGTTTCATATGCCAAAGTCAATGTATGGATGGAGGAGTCACTTCACTTGTTGGTGTACAATCAGTGGTAAAAGCGAAGAAACTTACTGAAGGACTATGCCATTTTCATTATTCAAGGATTAAAAAACAAAATTTTTTAGAAAAAAATAATTTTTTTTCCAGTGAAATAAAATGATTTTTGTCACTCCGTTGTTGCAAAAAATATTGTTCGTCGTACCACTGTTAGACAATTACTCTTATAATTTCAAGTGAGAAAGCTTGAAATTTTTAACAAAGACAAAGTTACATTTCCGTAGATTTTTTGATTGACGAATCAGTTAATTTCTTCAATATTCTTTGAGAAACTTTGAAAATTCTGAAAATTCCGGCAACAACTTCTCTGAATTCTCAATCTATTGAAGATTGAATTGTATGTGATGTTCAATTCACGATAAGTTCGGAAATTCGAGGTTTCAAAACCCAATTTTCATGAATTTTTAAGATAAATGAGAAATTTAGTGAACGCTTTCATTTGAAATTTACTTCAACCCCACAACATCGAAATTTCAGACGACGATGTGACTGAATTTTCCAGAAGTGAGAGAAAAGTTTTGTTTTTCTTTTGCCCAACTGAAGTGAAATATTAGCGAACGCGTCTGATAATAAAAAATCATTCTTCTTTACAGAAAAATTAATTGCAAAAATCGGCGAGAAAACCAAAAAATTTCTCGTTTGTATTTTCTCCTGGAATAAAGAATCCCCTCCTCTCGTTTGCATATGCGCCATCGGATTACATCTCTCCCCCCGCACATCGCGCCGAAACCACTGTATTTTAATTTCGCCGAGAGACGAAATGATGAAAACTCCTCCACGAATTTTGGAATACGTTTGGGGCTAAGACCTCGGGTATAATGAGACAGGTAGAATTTGGATAACCTGTGTTTAGCAGGGGAGGCGCTTGGGCATATACCCCTACTTGCATTTTAGTCACTACCTACTTTTCGTTATTAAACCGCATATAACACTGAGTGGATTTCGTTCTATGTCTTTACGCCCGAGACTCATGCAAATCCCATGGGAAACCGACGTGATAATTGGGGGGATATAGAGCGATCAGTGAACCCAGAGTCGAATCAATTTAAGGAAACGTTCGATCAATAAAAAAAAATCATCACGCCTTTTGTTTCCAGAAAAATCGCCCGAGTTGTTCACTGTTAAAAATTTTACTGAATGAAGAATTTACTTGGTTCAAATGAATATTCATTAACAATGAAAAACCATTTATTTAATATAAACACAACCTCAAATGAAGAAGAATTTTTACTTTGGATAAAACTTGATTTCGCACGATTTAAATAAAATCTTTTCGATTATAAAAAATAATTTTTCTCGGTCTGCGAATGAAATATTTATTCCAAGAGGTGGGATGTTCATTCATCGATAGGTAAAATATATCACCAACGCTGCGGCTGTGGGAAATATACACGGAGAGAAATTTTTAATAAAAATCATCGTCCTCGTTTCCTCATATCTGTCCCGAAATTTAATAACAATTAATATATGATGATCAAATTTTATTCTGCGTTAGAGACATTTTATCCTGGCGCATAATAAATTTTACCCTTTCAGTCCAATAATTTTTCTGTGGAAAACGACGAAAATTTTAGAACGGTTGGTAAATTTTGCCCTATCGGTACAGTAATTTTTATTTTTATCAGGATAAAATTTCTCTCCGTCTATAAACATCACACACAACGTCCAAGCGTTCCCCATTCCTTTCCCCCGCTTCCCCGCCGAAATTCATTAAAAAAATCTCTGATAATTCACAAATAAAGCAACCACTAACACCGCCCACTCGTTTGCAGTCGAAAGTTCAAGATAGTCCGAGTAATCACGCTCATCAGAGTGTCTCAACGACATTCTACTGATGGAGGGAACGGATGCCCTCGAAAAAAGAGAAGCACAAAAGACGGAAAGTAAAAAAGAAAAAAATGACAAGACGAAATAACAGGCCAGGGTGATATAATAACAATGTAGGTCTCCATCGCAACCTGGCAGCCGGAAATGGCACACCCGGAGTAAGAAAACCTCTCCATGTACATCAGGAGTAAATAGACGGAGAGCCATCTCTGCATTGGCGAGATGTCCTCTCACGTGGGTAAAAAAAAAACTCCTTCCTCCCTCGTTTTCAGCGCCAGCACGTCGCTTTCATTTACTTCTGCCTCGCGAATCTTTGGAATCTCTTTCGACCTCATTTTGATATCAGAAGTCCTCATCGAAAAAACTGTGAAGCAGAAGATGAACAAGGGCTCCTGAATTCAGCGAGTGGACCCAAGGGGAGAATAAAATAGAAATAAAATGAAGAAAAACTATGCAAAAAGTGAAAAGTAAAAAGGAAATGGAGGAAATAAAAAAAATGTGGACTGAAAAATTCCAGATGTTTTTGCACCTGAATTGAACTGATTTGATTTGAAATGAAATTGTCTTAAATATTAAGACGTCTTGATGAATTCAGACGCGTTTCAATGCCTGACAATTATCCATAAATGTTTTCAATTTAGACTCAAATTTTTTCAATGCGAAATCTAGTTGCAGACCCGCGTCAAGGTCACCCCAAAAGACAGCACTCCATCAATGGCTTCACAGAGGGCTCAAGAAAAATGAAAAATGGTTGAAGTAGCAGAAAGAAATCTTCGCGAACTCTTATTTTCATTCAGGCCTGGGGGATTTGAAAAAAGCGAGGAGTCCGTTGGGTGCACTATATACACTCATTCCCCGAATCCTCCGAGTCCTTTCCTGCGGCATAAATTCTCACTGGCGCGAGCGCACCACCACTTCGTTATGGCTCTATCCAATGAGCCTGAACTCTTCCAATCGATATCTCGAAACTCGGCAACCCGGCGAATATTCCCGGTGGTGGCCTTCACTGGTTTATTACAATTGGGTCCCGCAGTCAGTTGAAGAGACAAGATTGTTTTATTTTTTTCGAGATAAAAAATTTGTTTTCCGCCTGTTTTCAGTGGATTGGATCATTGTATCTGTCACAAATATTTCTCATTTTAAAAACCACGAAGATTGTACTCATCAGCGAGCAGAGCCTATAGAATGTCATGCAATTATCCACTCGTTCATTTGGCATTCTTGATTGACTTTGTTTTCACTCCCAAAACTTTTTAAAATTTCTTCATCGCTCATGCCCTCCTCGGGACATTTATAAAACAGCCGGAGCCTAGTGCGGCGTTGGGTCTTCTAGAAACAGGTTCATCACAGAGTCATAAAGTGACTTTATAAGGCCATAAGGACGCTAAGGTAATTACTTAAGAACTAATCATCCCAAACGCCCGTTTCTCCGACGGCTTCAAAAACGCGTCTCCACTATGTGGCCTCCATTTAGTTTCAGTTATTCTTTTTTTAAACTTCCTTTTGTCTGCATTATGTGCCCCGGCTCTTTTTCTTTATGAACGTGGAACACGGAACTGGAGAACTCGACATTCTCCAGAAAAAATTGACTCACCCTAAACAATTTCGAATTTCCATCTTTCCATTAGCAAAAAAAATCCCGTAATTTCAGGAAGATCGATTAGAAAGCAAACTATCCACCAAAGTATTTGTTCAACTTAAGAAAACAATACAAACATCGGAGTGCGCTATAAATTATATTGAGATAGAATTTTCAAGTCGAAAATATTCAGAGAGGTACTTGAATCATAAGTGCGCTGTTGGAAAAAAAAGAAATTTCACGGACAGTCGACTACTAATTTTTAGGATAATGACACTAAATGCAATTTAGGTGCAAAAAATTTTAACAGTGCAATAATCGGAATGTCGGTTAAATCAAGTAAAATTATGCCAGATTCAAGTTAAACTGTTCGAATATCAAAACTTTATTAACTTCAGAAATTCACACTGAAAACTAGAAGCTGTTTCTCATTAAAAAATCCACCGAGCCATCTCATTACCTTCACGACAAATCGTCAACCAAGAATTTCTTCAACAAGCTTCATTCAAAACAGTCCACAATATGATTCCCCGATAAAACCCAATTTTGTCTCTCCGAGAAAGTCCCTTCCAAAAAAATCAATTCAAAAAACCCCTTCTCCAAAAACCCCTTCAAACCCAAATGCAAAAATTGCCATGAGAAGTGCGTAATCACCGCGAAATGTTGAGCATTACTCACCCAAACCTAAAAACTCGAAGCAAAGACTGAAAACCCCCCAAAAAAGCTGGAAAAGAAAGAGTCCCGTAGTCGTGTGTACCTATAATAACAGTAATCCCTCCATTCGCCAGCAATTTGGCTGTTCGCCTCGAAAACTCCAAATTATAGAAGTTCGCTGTCATTAGCCGAAAGACTCCCCTTTCCAGGGGACAGCTTCCCCGAAGTCTTTCTTGTCCATTGCAGGAAAATCCATCACATGTCAAAACGAGTCCTCCCTCCGCATTTCCCCTCTCTCCCTCCCCCTCTCCACGCCCCTATCCCAACCGATTCCCCCGTACTTCATGGATTCACCTCTAATTACCCCCGCCAGACGAAAATCTGCATTCCGAAACAGTCATCGAGAGTGAACTTGACTCACGGATAACAGTGATTTTGTTAAACCCCCCCTTCGCCGATTTACTTTACGTTAAAATGGTAGGGCAGTGGGTTTAACAAGTGGTAAGAGTGAGCTAGACAAAACACTGGAAGACCGAAATCTTAGCTCGAGGCGTTTACTCTCCACCGCAGAAGAGAAAGAGAAGGTTAAAAGAGAAAAAATATACGTCCGGATGGAGGTGAAAACGTGAGACAGATAGAATGAAGCACAACTCGTTGAGAACCACCTCAGAATCCCGAATGCACTCGTTACCCTGCGGTGAACTTCTTGTTAAAGTATCAGTTGAGCTGAGGCTGCCACAGGAATTCTGAAGCTGGCCAAGAGAGTCTCACTGAACGTTTGGCATTCCTTACGCACCGAATTATCTCCATCAACACTTTTTACTGATTCCTCCTAATGAAATTATCAGGGAATGATGTCATTAAATTTCAGGTTCTACATCATTCCTGCGATGCCGCGGGCAAGTGCTACTTCAATTAAAAGCTGACAGCAACATTCTCCGAGAGTAAGTTTTCAGGTAATAATAAAGAATAAATATTCTGTCAGTCGTTTATAATACTGTAACTGTGCACTGCGATAATGTTCCCGAGACAGTGTTCAAGCGTTTTCTTTTCCATGCTGGTAACCTATAATTAACGAAAGTAGAGGTGACTCGTTCGTAACACTGATGAGTGGCCGTAGTTTTTAAAATTTCCCAGTTTCAGCAATACAGCAACAAATTCGCGGAACTCTCTGATCCCATTTGAATTGTTCAGTAGAGAAAATAATAGTGAGGCTAACTTTTTGCATTGCCCTGTATCATTATCGAAGTAACTTCAAATTGCCAAATGAATACAACAACCTGCAAGAAACCTAATGATTACTTTGTCTACATTTTCCTAAAGATTTTGATCCTCTTCCACTTTCAAATTCATTTATCACCCCCTAACAACATTTAACCCCAACAATTACACCGCTCGTTTGCACGAAAAGGTTTCCTATGTATACATACACTAAAGAAACTTGTGCACGCAAGAAAATTGTCGCAACCTAAAAGACCAAGAAAGACGTTTGCGAAAGGAGCGTTGAGACTGCTATATCAAATCTTATCAAAACGATTGCTTTCGAACGATCGCTTTAAAATTCCCCATGATCATCAATACGATATTACGAGCAAGATCACATGTTTGCATAATCCATGAATACACCTGAGGAGCATTTGGCGAAGGCAAAGCTACGAAAAGCGCGTCAGATGCGACGGGCAGCTCCTTTTTATCGTCATATACTTGCCGATATCCCTCAAGACAACTGGTTTCTGGTCATTCTCAATATCGGCATCATAAAGACAAACCCGGAGTACTCCTATTCAGCAGTCATTACCTCTACGATACAGCTAGCAACTACATATTACAGGAGTTTAAGTGTATTACTATCTGTCCGTTACGATTCCCCTATTATCGCTACTGGTAACGATTTACGACTTCTACGCACGAGCAGAACTTCTTTCATACAAGCCGGTCAATTTCCAAACGCATATTGCAGGTGAGATTTGTGGATTCGCTTAGTGGTAATTGATAGGCCAGCTCAATCCATTCAAGATTGGTAAGCTCTTCGATAGCAATTACCATTGAGGGTGCATAATCTCGATTAATCATCGTTTTTTGTTATTTTACGGTTATCGATGGACTCTGTTTTAGATCAGATGTTGATGGTTTAGACATTCAGCCATTGCGAGCGTTAACCTCAAGGTCATATATTTGGGCTTTTTCGCTATTAGTGATTCCTAAGGAAGATTCAAAGGATTCATTCATTGTTGATGAACCGATTTTGCAGGTGATTTCAAAGTCTATTTGTTGACAGCTGGATTATGAGCGACAAATCACGATTTCTTAACCAACAACGAATGCTGCAGTTGTCTTAGCGTTCTTCTGTCATCTCAATCACTTGTCACCTTGATTTGGTCCTGTTCGACTTTACGATGACCAAATTTTCAAACTCCTTGATGATTTCATACTAATTGATTCATTGAAAATCAACAACTTGATCCTGTTGAGTGTTTCAAAGTCATTTCCTCAACAGTCCGCATGCATTACATTGACGGCTAACTACCAAATTCATCGCAACAGCAAATTGGCAAACAATCAACGAATAGTGGATTTGCATCAACTTTTATCTGTCAACCCGATCATCCATTCACTATCAACAGATACTCCCCTCGTCATATTCAACTCCTCCACTTGTTACCAGTCAACAAACACAGAACAATATGGACTCACCTCTTCCCGTTTCTCCGTCTCCGTTTAGTCGCATACACAGTACCAAGTTGGCTCATGGCAACGGGATTATTGGGGCCCGTTGTTGCTGTTGGTCCAGTAGCTGACGTTGGTGTCATATTATCAATGACACCAGGGGGCTGAGGATGATTACCACCAGTTGTCAGGGTAATGGTCGAGCCAGGTGGATAGCAAGCCGCGGCAACATAATCCGTCGGCGTTAGTGAACCGGTAGGTGGCCCGCAGATTCCAACAACCCCCGGACCACCCCCGCCACCACCACCACCTACAACACCCCCGACCACCCCCAGCCCCGTAGCGCTTCTGTCCAGCGCGTACACCGTGTGTAGTGTAACACCTCTCCTCTCAATACCCTCTAATTCAATATTTACGTCATCATCTATGACCGTTGTTGATGACCGTCGGTACGTCTGCTGATTGTGCAGCGACGACGGTAGATCTAGTCTTGTACTTGGTGACAGTTTAATTGAGTTTCAGTACAACTTATCGAAGACAAATCTTGTTCCTCGAGTTGAAAAACAGTAAGTTGTCCTCAGCAATCAGAAGATGCCATGATCACTGATAATCACTGTAAACCGTCACCAATAATCCGCTGTCACACTTGTCACTGATATCACCAACTTGAAACAACCACTGACCAATGTCACTTGTTCACATTCAACATAAAGGTATCCAGAGTTTAGCACCCGCGATTCAGGGATATCAAGAGGGGGTTGGGCAATCAGTGAGCTATCTCCAGCCACAGTCCCAATGATTCACTCAATCACAAAACACTGATGACGAATTAACCAAGTTCACATTCACTGGCCAAGTGTCACATCACGTGTCTGCTGCAACTGATTCCCGATCACAGTATCACTCAATTTGGCTTGCACACTTCCCTCTCCTCGCGGCTCAGCGTTAACGTCAACGATTGGGGAGGGGGAGGGTAGTAACGGAATCCTCCCACAGTGTGACGAGTCCTCGTGGTTGATGCACTTGTTTGACGAGAAAAACCGGTAAATTAGACTAATTCGAGGGCGAACTTGTGACGACGGTGTTCGCCTCTTAGAAGCGTGTCGTGTACTGGTACCGGCTTGCCAGGCGGTGGTCGAGGGGACCCAAGCGGCATAGATCCCCGCTGATGACTTCACGGGGAACAACAACACACCGGTGGAATAGAAGGGATAGAGGTGGCAAATCGTGGGTTGTGGTGGTGGTGGAAGCGGACAGCTGGGTACAGGCACCGCAGTCACCTTTGGGTTGAAATTTTCCCCCTCTGTTGGTCACCGCTAGTGCGGCTCACTACCACCACTTTTCGGCTCGATTTCAACGTCAACTTTACCCCCACGCGGGGGCTCGCCACGCCCACAACTTCGGGAGAATGACCAATGGAGGAGGCAGCATGGCGCCACCAGCGTTTAACGCCGGCTCTGCTTCGATACACATCGGACTCTCTCACTCTATCCCAGATTCCAGCCTATTTCTCCGGTTTCACTTCACCACTGCATCCCTCGAACTGGATTTTCCCGCTTCGACGACAACTTTTTTTTTAACAATGTTTTTATTCAGATAAAATTTATTTACGATATTCAGATATCTAAAAACTAGTTAAAAAAATTAATGTAGAGCATTTAGATTTGAGATATAAACTTATGGCTGATTAGCAGCTCTTGAGTTGAAATTTTATTGAGAAAATTTTAATTCTCTATTCTAGCTGTTAGTAAAATATTCAGTGAAAAAAAAAATTTGTTTCTTTAGTTATGCGCATTGTCACATGCGATTGCTATTGCTTCGATGCATTTCTGGTAAAATTCGGAAAATGAATAAATTTGTTAAATTCGTTTGTTCCGAAGAAATGATTTTTATGGTGGAGAATTCATTGTTTAGAAATTATTTGTAGAAAATGCTCGTAATTAAAAAAAAAATGCAATTTTTAAAGTATTTCAATATCGAGATTCAAATTTACACCTGCAAAGTTTAACAATTAAAATGATTGTAAAATATCCAGAAACTTAGAGTCAAATGGAGCTTAAATGAAAGCTCTGATTTTCGACTACAAAAGTCGAAAAATATTTCACTGAATAAAAAATAGCCAAAATACTTGGACACCCTTAAGGAAAAATTACTGAGAATTCAATATTTGTCGATAATTTTCAAGTGAAATTTATCGAAATGCGTAAAAATTTAATCTGGAATCCAGAGATTTACACGGAAACTATAGAAACACAACTCTCTGCAAAAGAAGATATCGATGTAATATAAGTTCATTCTCCACTTGCCAAGCAATTCGTGCACAACACCGGTTTTCACCCGCTGGTGACAATCGACAGTTCCATCCTACTACGACACATTTTTATTATCTGAAGTCAATTCCGTGAGTGCCATCGACTTCCCTCCCAAACACGATACCAATAAAATGGTGGAGCACAGCCCAAGGCACCTATACACATACACTGACAGAAAAAAAAATTTATCAAGAGAATTTTATTCGAACCAACTATCATTGGGTTGTTAATTATCAAATAAACATGATTTCATAGTAAATTCCAGTCATCTCTTCTTGAGATACATTTGATTGGGGAAATCGAACTTCTCTAGAATTGAAGTTCCTTTTATTTGTCGCAATAATGAGAGTATTTGATTTCTTTCTAGCCAAAACTTTGCCAATTCTAGAAATTCGTTGGCTTACTCAAAAGTCAAAATTATTCTCATAACTAAATACGTTATCTCAATCAACACTATCACACGTTGTTCCAAGAAAATTATAATTGAAGTGAGCATTTCGTATGTCGAATCAGGATGAGTATTGTTACGCGGAAAAAGCTTTGAGATTGTAGTAAGATGTCGTTGAGTTGAAAGAAGTTTATATTTCTTGACTAAAAAATCGCATTAGTTTACAATGACAGAATCACAGATTACGGCAATTCAACACAAACTTGGATATCACAAATTTCGTTCAATGTGATGTACGGAAAGCTCAATTTAAACATCGGCCGCATTCGAGAAAACAACATTCAATTCATTTCTCAATCATCTCCTAGATACGAATTTTCGATCAATTCATGAAAGTAGGAAATTTCTCGACTGGAGATTCAATTAGCTTAAAAAAAATAGAACTTTTCCATTTTTGTGGTGAATACATGTGACTCGACACCAAGGACTGTTTTATTTAATTCAAGTAAATGTACCTCAGGAAGAAATAATTGATATTCACCGTAAGATCTCATTTATTTAAAATTGGTTCACGTGAGTAACACCTGCTCCAAGAAAGAAACATCTCAATAAAAATAATTTTTTCTATCAGTGCATCAATAAAACTGCCACGTGTATCAACCATCATCCGACGCTCTTTTAAAATGATACTTCTCAACATATTCAAGTCCAATATTTTCCGATTATTTCCACTCATTTGCGATGCCAATGAGAACGAAATAAAAAATCATTATGCATATGAATAATGGATCCACCTCCTCTCATTCTACGCCTCCCTTTTATTTTTCTTTTCATCAGTTACAGTATTATGAAGAAGCATAAAGGGCTTTGTGCATTTCCCCATTGCACATTTTATAACCATACATTACACACTGGTTTACCGAATTTTAACTCCGCGTTAAGAACTCATTTCACGCACATGAAGACATGTACACGTGATCCAGACCGCTACCGTTCCAGGGGCTCTCTTGTGCGGTTACACGCGAGATTCGTCTTTTCTTCGACTCCTACAATATCATTATGCACGATGGTTCATTATGAGGGGTCATTGATACTGTTCGATTCAATTCATTCGAGTTAGATTTATTCATTATGTCGTGATCATTCTTTTCAAGAAAATCGGAAAGCATATAATCAAGAATAATTATTTTCTTTTGTATGAAGTATAAAATACAAAACGACGGGTAATTTATTTTGCAGAATGAATTGATATCGCGGTTTTACTTGTTAACAAGTCTCAATCGTATGATTTCTCTTACTTTTAGAGCCCTAGCTAACATTCTGGGTTATAGAACTCGATTTTTGTTAAAAAAGAGAACATGTGTCGCAATTCTGAACCAAATATACGAGATTTAAGTTGAAATTATTAAAAATTTTCTTTACAATTGATGAAAACAAGAACCTCGTTTTCATCTATTGTTGTAATTTTTTGTTATTAAGCTGTTATCACATGCTGCAAGTTGGATTGTTAAAAAAAATGCACTGAAACGTCTCATACACTCTCTAATTAACTTTTCAAGGAATTTTTCAAGGAATGGATCAAGAAATTTCAAGGAATTTCTTGATCCAAAATTCAGAATTTCATGAACAAAATCAATGAGAAATGTAAACTGCAGTTGAATTATTTCATAAAAATCGATAGAAATCAGAAAATTTCATTGATTGCCTGTTCATTTTCACAAGATTGCCTGAAAGTTCATTTCCACTGTCATTTCCGAGATCTTTTCACTGAAAAATAACGTATTCCATTAATTTTCTTTTCGAACAATCTGAAAATCAATGAAATACTTGGTTTTTCGGTTCAATAATTCCTTGAAAATTCGGAAAAATCAGCAAAATTCAGGGAAAAGTTGAAAATTCATGTCATGTTATGTTATTTTCCCCTAAATCGGATTCACTGTCATTCTCATGAGATTGCATAATGAATCAAATAATTGGGTTCCTCCACATCTCCCAATTTGACTTTTGAATGCAGTTAATGTGTGTTACCGTTGTCACGAAGAATTCCAATCCAGCTGAAAATAAATACAGCAGGAAGCAAACGACGAAAATGGTGTTGAACACGGCATTTCAGAGGAACAAACGCAGACATCACGCAATGACTCCGAAAACGGGGCATTGACGATGGTCAGTAACGGGCCAAGTGGAATTTCGTGCACAATGTTTCATGTTTTTTAACGAATTGGCTAATGAAACGAAGAGGAGGGATCAGGATTGAGGTAGTGCATTGCAGTGACGATCAGAATGGAACGGAGTGTGTCAACGAGTAATGACTGCTCCTGAGGACGTTTATTAACCCGAATTATTCTCAATTGGATCATTTGTTAATCAATTTTAACGATTCTTGAAGTAACACGTCTCGTCGGCCAAGGAAATTACCCTGGTATACTCATTTTCGTTGAACGCACCATTTTTAACGGCTATCTGGCATCACGGGGACTGCTGTTTCTACGAATGTTATCGTAATCGCTCTAGATACCAACGAGGAAATGGCATGAGCTGGGAAATGCAAAGTGACGTCTGTCAACGGTTCGCGGTGAATGTTTGGGTTGAATTAATTTAAGTGCTTGAAAAAGGGTATGAAAGGGTGGGGTTGCCATCTAGCGGTCAGACCTTGAACTTCGTCACCTGATTCTCGCTGATTACCTACAGGTATCCGCCCTTAGCGAAACGTCAAGATTTATCCACCACCGGAAGACTGCATTTATCACTGGGACAAAGAATTTCGGGATTAATTGAAGAGTTATTAAACATTAATTTAGGCAAAGTGTCAGGTGAGATATTTTTCGTAGCAAAGGAGTCATGAATAATTTTGAAGCAAAATTATAAATATTTTTAGAGGCACTTGAAAAATCGGTAGATTAATTTTAGATTAATTCTCAAATATTCTGAATTTAAATGCGAATATTTTCTCAAAATAATTCTCAAATTCTATGTTTGAGTAAAAATTACTGAGAATTAGAGGTTTCCGTCCAATTTTTAAAGGAATTTTTCTCAAACCAAGAGAATAAGCTAAAAATGTTCGAGTGAAAAATTTCTGAAAAATCAAGTTGAGGGGGTGGGGCAGAATGGACAGTTTAGACTTCTTTCGGATGTTCATAGCTCGGACATATTCATCAATTGAGCTCAGTCTGGACTCTTCACAAAAAAAAATAATTGTACTTTACAAGAGGGAATTTTTTTTATCCCATTTCATCAATCGTTCAATGAATTATTAACATTTCAAAACAGTCAAAAGTGTTGACAGCCAAAATTCGGAATGGAGAACCTTCGCAATCCCCTATTTATCGCCCATTTGGGTCGCACACGATTATTAATTACCCTCAACCCGCGAAATGAGGAAAATTAGACGTAATTTATCTCTAATTAATCCACGCGGTGCAGTCAATTTTCCACCATCAGTCGAGCGTATTTTAGAAAAAGCCGCATATAATGGTTGACCGCGCTGGTTACAACAAATGCCTCGGTCTAACAATGAAAAAAAAATGAGGTTTTAATTAGACAAATCATTGTTTTGAAACGCAACGGGGAACAATCGCAGGGCCCCCAACAACTAGTGCCGCAAGTTGATACAATGATATATAATATAACCATGTGCCCCTTCGACGCTACAGAAATACTCACAGGAGACTGGGGATGTGGTTATAATTGCGTGTTACACGAATAATTGTTGATGTATTGTGATTATTCAGGACAAGGACTAAGGGGCTAGATTTAAATATATTTTACGTGGCTTATTTTTGGGAATATGATATAATGCGAAGGAAATCCATCAAGACGATTCTCGTAAAAACAAATTTTTTTTTTTTTTTATGCTTATTTTATATCGCCTCGAGTCTGATGAGACTATATGGCGATTGATCAAGACTTTAAAAATGGTTAGATCTCACCATTCTACCCGGCCAGGAATCGAACCTGGAACCTATCCGTTGTGAGGCAACGGCCTTAACCACTACGCCAGGCCACCGGGCA
>NW_021681000.1:313102-383731 GCF_001412515.2 Diachasma alloeum
TTTTTTTTTTTTTTAAAAAAAAAAAAAAAAAAAAAAAAAAAAAAAAAAAAAAAAAAAAATAATGACTTTCGTAAAAAAAATAATAATTCGGAATCATAACAAATTTATATTCATATTCGGAATTTTACCAGAAGTCGATTTCCGAGTCGATTTAAACAACTTAAATTATTGATTCACAAACCAAGAATGTTTAAAAAATAATAATTCTATGCAAAATGGAATTTAAATGACGCTGAATGTTCACGATTTTTGTCAAATTTTTCTCACGCAATTGAATCGACAAATTTGATGATTGAAAATGGTCGAAACTTGGATATCCTCAAATAGCTCCGTGTAGATTGATTTTCTCGTATCAATCTATCAATCCCATGAAATAAGTATCAAATGACCCTTGGCCCAGACATTTAACCGAAATATCTCCGCTGGGACACACGACCCATTGTTGACCCGGGCTTCAATGAGGCGATTCCATTACAAAAGCTTACGACTGACTTCGCCCGACAGGTCGCATTGTCCGTCTCGTGAATTCATGGCTCCTGCTCCCGGACGACCCCCGGTCATGGGATATTAAATCTTTCGTTGGTCGATTAGGCCAACAACTGTCTCCGTAATTGTCCAAATGTTTTGATCAATTATCCGAGGACGAAGTACGGAGTGGCATAGTAATTATTGTTGCGTCTTATTCGGGTTACAATCACGTGGAAAATCGATGGAGCGCAGGGAGCTGTAGGAAAACTGCGGAAAACCGGGGATTTAATGGAACCACGCCACGTCACTCAATCATCGTTAAAGCTACCCCCTCCCTTGTATTTTTTTATCCCGTAATTACGAAAATTAAAACTTGGCAATATCGCGCGTCAACTTGGTATAGTCACGATAAGTTGTTTAAAATGGCCGTTATTTTCCCATTTTTCTCGAGTAAAAAACGACCCAACGAGAGGCCGGGAGGGAAAAATATTGTAAAAAAGCTTCCTTGAAATTCTTTTCTGTACACATGAAAGTTGAGAAAATTTGCATTCAAATTACTCCTCGCTGATTATATTTTCAACTCAAACATTAGAGCGTGGATTTGCGTTGATAAGATAAGAAAAATCATTAATGATTTCAAGGGGAAAGTTGGAAAGTGGGAGATGAGGCACAAACGCAAGGGAAAGAACTTAAAGAAATTAAAATTACCTTACAAAGACACTTTTTCCAAAAACATTATATCTTTGTGGTTTCGTGACATTCTGCGTCATTTCCAGCTTCCGTTCACAAGCAACATACGCCAAAAAAATTGGCTTTAAAATGTTTTTTTTTCGAAAACAATGTACTTGCCGTAATTTACCAATTCACGACACAATTGAGATTTTCAATGATGTTTAACCAAAACCCCACGATTCACCATAATTTTGACATTGTCTCATATGCAAAGTTCCTAGCGAGAAATTAATTTCTGAATAGACATAATATCGACAATTTTATTTTTCTCTTCAAATGAGTTGTCCACTTGATAGTTTAAACCTCCTCAAGGCCTTTGCAATCGTAAAATAAAATACTATTTTTTAGGTGTACTTGAATAAAGTAGCAAGAGCTCTACTTGAATCAAAAAATTTTTTTCTCAAAGTATACGACCCCATCCAGGCATCAAAAAGAAAGTACAATCGATTTAACCTCCAAAAATCGCGCGCCACCATTTTGCGCCCACGTAATTACTCCTCGGAGGGCATTACAGCAACGCGCTTTCACATTGTTATTATTATGAAAATGGATAAATAGTAGCCGGACGTGTATACGTAATTGGTGCAATTACCTTATAATAATTCAGTTCGGCACTATTACGATGAAAGAAAAAGAACAAGTTCTTTCCAAGAGCCCCACAACGTCCAACTCCGGGGAGTGTATAGGCCGCGCGGTGCGGTTTTTTTTTAAACGAAATTATAAGAAATTATGAAGAGGAGAAATTGGTAGTCTAGAACCTGCGAGTGATTGACAGGCGAGCGAACCTCTCTGCGTTCGAAAATCAACTGGGGCTGGTAACATCCCTCCGGACCCCTCCCCTTTACCCAAAACGTCGCACTTATTTGCCTTGAATGGTGATTTTGTCCCAGGAGATAATCTTATTTTGCCTGATTGCCCGGTATTAACAGAAAAAACTCGCCGACGATCGAAGGACGAAACAAAGGACCGGGGGTGGGATTGAATTTCGTCGAGGGGAATGATTGACAGGAAAATTACGGAGAATGTCATTGATCCTTTCCATTAAAATACGAAATGTGAAGGGATTAGAATGAATTAGTCTTCTGAATGAATCTAATTCATTCATTAATTTATTTTTTCTACGGCCGAGAATGGGGTCAGCAAATTATTAGGGCTTTTGAAGCCATATTAGAGGGATAGATTATTGTTTTCGGGTCTTCCGTCATAGCAGAGGAGGCTGGTGACTACGAAAATATGTAGTAACATGATAAAATATTAAAGGAAACGTCGCATCTATGACAAATTAACGAACGCTGTTATATTATTTCTCCGAATTTTCCCTTGATCCCTAATTGAAAATTTATGAACATGAAGATGAACAACAAAATTGATAAAATAAGGGTTTTATACAAAATTAAACACATCACTAAGAATTTTCTCGAAAACCAGAATTTTGCCTCTGCAATACAGAAATTATTACCCGAAATCACACGGTAAAAAGTTTTCTCACACCTTTTATAGACATTTTTCAGACACTAAAAAACGTCTTGATAAAATGAAAATGTGAATTTCAAACGAAAAGCGGTTTTTTAGTGCCTGAAAAATTCTCCAAAATCCTGTAAAATTTAAACATTAGTTTTTGCTCTGCAGAAACTTTTTCTCTGCGAAAATTTCTCTTCCAATGAATTTTATTCTTCACTCGAGGCGGAAAGTTGGATCAAAATTACCTGAAAAATGGCAATTTCTCCAGAAATTGTCACCAGCAACCGGAAAATTTTTCCTGCGCAACAATTCCTCTTCATAAATTTCCATCTCCGGAGTAAAGAATATCAAGTTCACCATAATGGCGGCCGTAGGAGGATTCAAGCAACCGCGACTCTCGCATGCGGAATGGCCTGAGCGTCTCAACCATAGGTGCGATAATGAGAAGATTGCGAAGAAGCCAAATGGCGAAGAATGCCGAAACCAAAAAATTACCAACAGTTAGAAGAACGACATGAAAAAATGATACAAAAAACGAGCAAAATGACACTGCAAGTTCACATCCACTCACGTGTATGTGCATCCTGATGCATGCACGAAATGACGTCAACGATCTCTGGTACATTCAAGGTCAGCCCGGGAAAACGAAGATTAGCGAGACTGCGCGGCGACCACTCTCACGGCCTCGGTGAAACTCAGGGGATAGGAAATAGCCGGGACGATTATCAGTGGCCGTGCTATCTTGTGCATACCAGCGTCATTATCCCCACATAATTTTATTTTCCATTATTTTTTCACGACCAGTATTATTTCTTTAATTTTTTTTGTTTCACGGAATTTACTTTATTTTCATAATATCTGCAGCTGCACGACCCATGATCTCGCCAGTTGAATGTAATTTCAACCGGGAATACTTGTATTCGGTGGAGTTTCTTGGGATTAAAATTATATATCTCGTGGGGATGAAAACAAAAAATCACATTGGGCGTTTATCGAGATTCAGGGAACATTCGGGTCATGAGAATTATTACGGAAAATTGCAACAATTGTGAGGGAAATTAATTATTCGTTTGCAATATTTTTTGTTTCAATAAAGTGAGATCAATTACATGGAGAAAAGTTGAAGATGAATTTTGTTGTAGAAGCAAATTTTGTAGTAGATATTCTTTAATATAGATTAACAAACAATTAATTCTAAATATCTGAATTTGATTTTTCAATTAATCTAATAATCATCATTCTTGCGAAGTTGATCACTGATTTATAAAATATTTGAAAAATTGTACAATACAGTTACCTCATTTTTTATGCAATAAAATAATTTAAATTTTGTATTACGATTTTGCCTATCTCCACTTCAAAAGTAACCGCTACAATTTATTTTTCAGATTTTTGAAATGTAGTCCAACAATATCGACAGTTCAATATCGGAATTCAAATCGAGATCTCCAAAGTTTAAATAATAAAGTCATTGTAAAATGCCCTGAAACGTAGGGTCAAATGGGGCTCAAATGAAAGCTCTGATGTTCGACCACAAAAGTAGACATTCATTTCACTGGAGAAAAAATAGCCAAAGTACTACGATATTGAATCAAATAATTCGTCCATTTCATTCTTAGTAGACGATTTATTTGATTCCAATAAACTTCGTTCATTTCAGATGAACTATTTGTCCGATTGCACGAATGATTCCCTCACCAATAACATAAATTCACCTCCTTTACCCCAAACAGTAAACCTCAAAACAACATTTATTCACCCCCTCAGGAAACAAAGCGAGTTCACGGCAAAAGAGGCAATCGAGTAATTCGTTAACAGCCCAAATTGGTCCATATAAATCCCTCGGACTTAACCCCGATATTGCACCTCTTTTCCGCGTACCCCATTGCCACATGTATTCTACGTATATCGCATAAAGTAGGCCCCCAATAAAGCATCAGTGCCGACATTGGGCCGTCTCTCCCTCCGGCGTTTACACCGATCATCATCGTTTCTCAATTCTTCCTTCGTATCTGAAATTTCTCGAATCGTTTTTGACGCCACGAGACGCTTCGATGAGATCCAGGTTTGACAGGGAAATAACTACTGGCGGGGGCCATCGAGGTTTTTTTAATGCGGCGATTATTATGAGCTATCGGGAATGAAAGTAATCGATAGGTTTTTGGTGAACAGACAGGAAACCACTCGCGACGCCAGGTTTTTTTTTATCTTTCAGTTTTCGTCATTTCAGATTATTTTTTCTCTCTGTGAATTTCGATCGATAGAACCATTGCTTTTGACGGTATTTTGTGCAGCCTACGGTGAGAGGAAAATCTACTTTTGGCATAGGTTCACTTCATACAAGAAAATATTCTCTTGTCAATTTTGAAATTGTGAAATGAATTTTTGAGCGTTCTCAAAAATAGAAATTATGTCCTTCCGGAAATTTTTATAGTGTTCAAGTTCCACTGAAATTTTAGGAAAACTTGTCAGTGAAATCAATCAAATATTCCATTGATTTTCTGTTCAAATGTTCTGAAAATCATTAAAATGCTTGATTTTTCAGTTGAATTATTTCCTAAAAATTTAGAAAAATCCGGAAAATTCAGGGAAAAATTGAAAATTCATGTCATTTTGGTTCTAAATATTCATGTTCCACTGAAAATTCAATCGAGTTGTGAAATTTCCATCTCACTCCCACTGCCATTTTTCCCCTAAATCCGATTCAATGCCACTCTCATGAGATTTACTACAACATCTTCCATGAAAATTCAAAAAATTTCCAACAGTGTATACAGATAATTTTTTATTTTGCTTTTTCGTCCACAGCACGGAGGAATTTTTTGCAACCAATTCTCTTGGTCCAAATTCCGAGGAGAAAAATAATCTCCCGAACACCTCTCGAGCCTCAAAATTATTCAGGCATTCACCTCGTGGAATTATATACTACAGGTGAATATATTTTTAAAAATCGGGGATTATTTACGCGTAGGATCTTACACCGTGTTCCATTCCAGATATTAACCGACGAAGCCTTCCATTTTCTCGGGTTATGCAACGAGGGAGGCGCCTAGTGTCTTGGGAAAACCTTCAATCCAAGTTATTCCACAACTTATTTCATATACCCACGTTCACCCGGACTTAATGGCAACTATTAACCTGTTAATTATCGGGCAGTCCCTTCAATACTGGAGGAGAAAAAAATGCGACAATAGTTTAATGAGTATTGTCACGTTGCCCCAGTTCTCAAACGAGTAACAATAACCACTAATGCAAGACTTCAGTGGACTGATATCGTATGGTATATAGGTCTAATTAATTGCCTGAAAGTTGAAATTTACTGACGAAAATATTTTTTTTACGCGCAAATTCGGTAGCAAAACAAACTTGTGTTCTTTTCACGGCGGAATATTTTCCGAAATAAAATAAGTATTTTTCAAGACTTGAAAATCTCAATTTAAGGATATCCAAGTACTTTGACGATTTTTTTCCTAAAAAAAAGTTTCCGAAAATTTGCAAAGATTTTATTATTTAAACTTTGCAGATTTGAATTTCAAACTCGATATTGAAGCGTTAGAAAACATTTTAAAAAAGTGAAAAAAAATAAAAAGTTGACTTTTTGAAAATTAAGAGCATTTTCTACAAATAATTCATAAACAATGACTTTCCCATCATAAAAATCATTCGTTCAGAATCGTAGGAAATTTATTCAAACTCAGAATTTAACCAGAAATCGATTTCATGCTTAAAAAAATTAAGTATCCGAAAAAAAAAAAATCTCTGCGTAAAACGTAATTTTCATGACGCCGACTATTCCTTTTTTTCAAAATTTTCTCACGCAATTTAATTGACAAATTTGATGACTGAAAATGGCTGAATCTGTAGTATGGTTTCCACCAAACTGTAAAAGATACTTTCAAAAGTCAAGTTGAGACTTTCGGAAGAACTTGAGAAAAAATGTCTCACTAAAACCCAAAATTTCATGATTTTTTCCTCCTAAATCGCCTGAAATATCACAGTATACTTTGACTCAATGTTCCCCCGACGCTCCCAACACCAAAACAATACCCAAGAAATCCATTTCTATACAATTCAGCCATAAAGCGATGAGAAAAAAACGCAAACCCCAAGATATTCAAGAAAAACCGCGAGTTCGCGCGAGAACAAAAGTATAGGTGGAGTCTTCCCCCCAACAATGGGTTGAAAAAAGGAGCATACTTAAATCGGCGGGTAGAAGAGAGCCTAAAGAACCGAAAGGCAGAGAGCCAGTCTCCCACCGGATGTTTCTCACACCCCATATGCTACCGCAATATGCTCCTCCCCTGGCACTTCTCTCCAACTCTCGCTTCAACAAAATGACGAGCAAAAGTGAACATCTTCGTTGAATAAAACATCTTTCATCCTCCTTCCGAGCTGCAGGGAGAATTGTCGATGAATATTAGCGCTCTCTCACGACGCAAGCGATGGCAGTAGCCCACGGAAGCGTCACGCCAACACAGCGATTCCTCTTCATCTTTTTCCCTTTCGTTATTTATATTTTTATTTTCTCAACGCTTTTTCCCCCGCGCGATGAGACGACTCTCTCAGCGATGGTGAGCAATAGTCTACGTTCGCTCAAGGAGGTCCTTGGATCGGTAGAGTAATTACGTAGAAATTGGTCTATCCTCCCTTTGGGCCTCTCGGCCTCCGGCAGAATTAGCTTGACACGCGAGGAATCCCGAGGACTGTCCTAGGATTTTGTAAATTATCAGCTCCTGCTGGTGAGGTGGGGGATAGAGTGGATGGAAAATGAACTGTTTGCAGAAATATTCTTGATGAGAGGATACTTTTCATATGGGGCAACAGCTGAAGGTGATAGCAAATCCCAAAAATATGAAGATTGGGGTTTTTATCGGTGAAACACATTAGAAGGAAATTGAAATTTCAGGGACTAGTAATTTTCAGGAGAGTGACATTGAATGCGATTTGAGGGAAAGAAAATCATGAAACTTCAGGCTTCACTGGGAATTCAATGATATTCTAAATTTTTCAGCAATATTAAGATGAGAATTTCATAACTTGGTTGAATTTTTCATGCAAACATGAATATTCAGTGCAATGAAATTACCCTGAATTATCAATTTACTGAAAATTTAAGAATATATTTACCGGAATTCTACTAATTTCTAGTAATTTTCGTGGTATAATTCAACTAAAATTCACAAAAATCATTGATTCTTCTACACAATTCAGAAATCTGAAATTCAATTCAATTCAGTATAACTCAAATGTGATAAAAATGTCCAAGTGTATCGGAAAGTTCAGCCAAAAATTTTCAACACCTTGTATAAGCGAAAATCTTACATATCTGTCTAAAAATTCTACACTGCAAGGGGCTAAAAATGTAGAAGGATGATTTGTTCATTTAAAAATTGTCAAAAGTGTGAATTTTTTATACGAAATATTTAGACATTGACATATCCGTATTTCGACAATGATGAATGTATTTTATACACTCTTAAAATCTCTTTCAGAAACTTTAAGGAATTGTTCCACTGAAAATTCATAATTTCAGGGAAAAATCCGTGGAAACTGTAAATTTCAGTTTAATTATTTTAGGAAAATTAATGAAAAAGGAAAATTGAAAGAGCTCTTCCCTTGAATTCTAGATTCCTTTGAATTTGCTGAGATTCCTTAAAATTTCTGCAATTCAGAGAATTTTCAAGGAGTTCCCTGAAAATTTATGTAAATTGTGGAATTTGCGTATTTCTGCCCCAAAAAAATTTGCACTTACTTGAATTTTCGGAGGAACTTGAAATTTCATGTTTTTCCGGAAAATTCAGTCAATTTTTTTTAACAGTGAACATTTTGATAATCAAATATACCAAAATTATATTCCAAAATTATATCCTCTTGCGGTAAAATTCTCGAGTAAAACATGGAGAGCAAACGGATTTTTTTTTCACCAAGAGAAAGCTAAATGTCCAAGGCTAAATAATTTATGTTCCATTGAGGTCCAACCGCGATATCAGATTCAAAGGCCGACGGGAAAATGGCCGCTTCAAAGTGCAACGTGGATGTATTTCACTCTCGACTATTGCTCTATCAATTTTCTAATCGTCGGTGTATGTTTTTCCATATTTTTTTTGTCACATCGCTATCGCTAAACCCCTGGAATTTTATCATTATAATATTGCCGGGTGGTTGCATACATGTGGACCATGTGTATGATTCACGCGAGCCGATGTGGATTATGCTACTCGGCAATATTGCGATATGACCCAACAGTCGTCATTATATTTTCATTTCCTACTTAGTGCATTATTAAACGGAAATGGAAATAAAAAAACTGTTATTTCAGGTAGAGATCAGCGTAAACTGAGTAAATAATTAGATTTCCCAAGATTGTTAATTTTACGTTTGCATGAAAATACTGAAATTGAATATTGAATATTGAAGAAAAGATTCCTCAAATGAAATTAAAGAAAAAAACCTTAATCCAAAAATAAATGTAATTAAATCCGATAGATTTCAAATATAAGGTTTTTTAATTCAATTTTAAACGAATAAATAATGGCTAGTAGCCTATTATTTATTTATGAATATTATTTATGATGATTATCCTACTGCACCGAATCAAAAATTAATTTTGAGACTTATAATCTGAAATTAAAACTTGAAAATCTTATTTTAAGACATTTGAAATCTCAAAATCAGGGATAGCCAAATCCATAAATTCAGTAGCGAAGCGGTAAACCGGGTTAAGTCGATTTTGACTTTTGACCATTTTTTGACAAATATCTCGGAATCTAAGAGAGATAGCAAAATTTTGCTCATTACCTTTTTTATAACCCTCAGTTGGCTCTACAAAAAAGGTCATAACAACAATTTTTCTATCTCTTTTAGATTCCCAGATATTCGTCAAAAACTGGCCAATAGTCCAAATCGACTTAACCCGGTTTACCGCTTCGCTACTGAATTATAACTACCGTTAAACCGTTACCGTTACCGATCAACGTAAGTCGAAAATCCTTGTAATATTGAAGAAATGTAATATCGATGCAATTATTTTTTCAGTTATGTTTAGACGTGAGAACAAAATTCGCATCTTGTTCGAGACCACACGAATGAAAATTTCCTTCTAAAAATTGATTTTTAAGAATTAAGATAAAAAAAAACTTGAGGAAAATTTTCATGCTTAACGATGAACTTGGAATATTCCCAAGTCTAGCACAAGCTTGGTTGACCGAAAATGTGTCACCTATTTTTTAATAAAGGACTCCAAAAAAAACTATCAAAATCCCTCGACCTAATCCCTTTCGCCTCCATTCTCAGCCATATTCCTTTCGCAAAAAAGTGAAGAAAAAATAATCGACCAAAAATCCTGGCATAAAAACCGTCATGGCGGATTATTCCTCAGTTATACCCAAGGATCGGTGAAAAAGGGACGGTCTAACCGTGGAACGGTGGCAGCCAGTATGGGGATAATTGCGTTGGCAATGTGCGGAGGCTCCTCCCCCCGTTTCGCCAAGGCGCAGGGGGCCCTCAAAGTTATGTTATACGTTCATAAGTCGAGTAATAACTCCGTGTGTGCGTCCTCCCCCTCCCCCGTCGGGCAACGGAGCGACTCTGTAGCGAGGTGTGAACATCGCTTCCACCAGTTGGAGAAGCGCACTGTCGCAAATGAGCATGCACTCTTCCCCCGCCTACTTTTGCGGAATAAAAGAGCAAAAAAAAGGAAGTGGAGAAGGAAAATACTTGGCCCTCCGAGATGCTAGATTTTGAAAATAATACACTGAGAATAGTATATTACGCAACAAGTGCGTAATGGGTTTTTTGGCTCGTGGGAAGTTGTAAAACGAGCCGAAGGCTCGCCTTCGGCTCGTTTTACAATCCCACGAGTCAAAAAACACCATTACGCACGAGTTTCGTATACTATTTTCTCGCTTCGCTCGGTAGAATCGCGGATTCTGGGCACCTATGACATAAAAAATATACTTCTCAGTGGTTTCTTTGGGAAAACCCAAGGAATCATTTCTTGAGAGAAGAATTTATTTTTTAGGGGCGAATTTCTCCGGGGCAGTCATGCCCAGAGGATTTCCCAAGTTCATCTCCAAATATTAGAATTATGTTGAAGCACGGGATAAGTATCCTAGATATGACCTTGAATAAACACCCATTGACAATTATAAACAACTAGGATTATTCAAAATTAATTTTTTTTTCGTTTATTATTTCCAAATTAATTTACCGAAAATATCTCAATTTTGAAAAAATTGTAAAATGAGGGGTGTTTATTCCAGGTCGTATGTAGCATAAACATCTCATAATTCAAAGTAATTGTAATATTTGGAGATGAATATGGACCGCCTGGGTACCTTGAATCAAGTATATTTTATTGTTGAATCAGGTTTTGGCACATACTTGATTCGGATATAAAATATAATGTACTCAGTTGAAGACTACATTTTTTTTCCGGCGCTGAGACGTGCACTTTACCTGAAATCGATATTGAAGGAAATTTTCACCCCTTATTGTCACCACTGTCACGTGACTGTTATCGGACCATTAATCAGGATTAGGGAGGGAACGGGGGGTGAAATGGTATGGCGAGGATTTGAATGACAGTTTTTGGGATTGGCGAAATTAATTGATCTGCGGAATTGACAATTTTAAATGTTAATTGACAATTAAACATGTCAATTCCGAATAAATTGTCAATTCAAAATTGACAATTTTAAATGTCAATTCCGAATAAATGTTAAGGACGATGAATATATTTACTTGCTATTGAGTTCTAGTTGCCATAAGAATTCTTTTGAGAAAATCGTATCAAAGTAATTGTAAAAATCAAAGATTTTTAAAAAGTTAAAATATGTAGGAAATTGCGGAGGCTTCAAAAAATAAAAAAAATTCTAGCATTGTAGGTGGAAAAAATCATGCAATTTCAAATTTCCCAGAAAAGTCAATGAACTTCCAAATTGTTAATTCAAAACTCTCTAATTTACTCTTATATTGAATAATAACAGACTTTTCAGTACAAATTTGACCGGATCGTCAACTAATTGAAAATTCCAGAATACATTTACCTGAACTTTCCTGATTTCCACGGAATAATTGCCTCAAATTCAGTTTCAATTGATTGTTTCCTAAAATGTGGAATTCTCAATGAAAAATGTGAATGGAATTTTCAATATAAAAACGTGATGCGACCATAAAAAAACAAAAATAAAAAACAGACGAACGAAAATTACGCAATTAAATTCCCTCGACCATGTTACCACCCCCCGCAGCCCATCCGCATATTATTGACCATTAATAAATACCACCCTGCGAGCACGACACGTTAATACCGTAACCATACAACTCCAGATCCATTGGCTCGATAATCCGCCCAATGCCCAATGGATCCGGAAGATAGTGCCTCGTGAAAAAAAAAACAATTGTAATTGGGCTATAAAAACGCCACTGCACATCGACTAGTGCGGGCGTGTCTCCCACTCTATCCTCTCATATGCAATTTGAACCTGTGGAAAAAGAATGTTCTCTCAAATGCGCAAATATTGTAGCCCGATGGCATGACTGACTTGTGAGCACGAGGAGGAATAATTCGAATTACATACGCAGTCACGAGGAAAATGCACGCCATCATCAAAATACGCGTACGAGTATAGCCAGTTCGACAATTAGGTAATTATAAGCATTACAATATTCAGGAGTCTTTTTACCATTGATAGGAATCAGCTAGGTGAGTGAGTTGGGCATGAGAAGGTGGAGCTTAATTCAACAGGCGATGTAAATTTTGAATAACTCTTTCTTTTCTTCTTTTCCCTCAGCTACTCCATTTTTATTGAATCAGGGATGCACGGAAGACGAGGGCAGGATGAATGTTCAGCTGTTTTCGTATATATCCCATTTGCCAGGGTGTACACGCGAGAGAGAGAGAGAGAGAGAGAGAGAGAGAGAGAGAGAGAGAGAGAGAGAGAGAGAGGAGGATAAACGCTTTGCCCGATAAATAAGTTACGGCTGTTGCGAGTGGGCTCGAAAACTTGTTGAATTTAATGCACGAAAGACAATGAGACATGGTCTACGGGAAATTATTTGGATATGAGAGCATAGAAAATGGGTTCGCACACGGAGAAAAATAGTCAATAAAAATTACGTATCTTTTCCGTAATTCCGGGGCGAAATGTGAGCGCAATTGCCAGAGTCGACTCACACCGTTCTATCCCTTCGCTCCTGAATTTCAGAATGTAGAAAGAAAAAAGATTAAGTGTGAATTCCTCGAATCCCACAGAATTCAATAAAGGAGTCCCACACGCGAATCCAGAAATGAGAGATTTTTATCCATGTTAAGTATGATAGCTCTTGAAGTAAATTAACCAACTTCAACACAAAAATTTATTTTATCAACAATAAAAGAAATAATTGATTTTCACCGTAAGATCTTATTCATTTGAAATAATACTTCTTCTAGGGAAGAAACATCTCAATAACGATAATTTTTTCCATCAGTTATTTTTCTATTCCATTTCTTTTCAATCTGGCTGTTGTGATTCATTCGGATTCAGCCGGCAATTAGCAAAATCACGAATAATGCTGATGAAACATTAATTTCGAGGACAAAAAGGAGATTGGAAAAGAAAAATTGGATGAATGTTGGGAATGCTGCTAAGTTGATTAAACTCGGGAGGTGACGAAAAGTAATGCGGGGTTTTCATGCAACGTGCTGCAGTGACTGTTACTAATGTCGAGGAGCAGCCCACCCGCATTAGGCGGTCATATCGCCAGTGGTAATGTCGTCCACGTATCTTTTACGCGTTGTCGGAAAAAAAAACGAGTGGCCTACTGGTACGCCTGTTTCCGCACAACGTAAATTAATTTTGTACACGCGTTACAGCGGGCGCAAGAACGCCTCTCGAGGTTGGGTGATTGATTCTGCCCGGGCACGGCATCGCCTTCTTTTACATTTCATTGTGTCTCGTTATTGTAATGATTTTGGATCTTCATGTTGGTAGTTAAATCATTAATCATTAGACGACTTTCGCGATTATTCCGGAATTTATTTCGCATTTAAATGGAAATTTCATGATTTAGATAAAATTTCCGAAACTCTCGATTTTTTTCTAACAAACAAATCTAAGAGAATCAGTCGGAAAATTACTGATTCGACACATGATAAATCGGTCAAAAAATACCGGATGCTCATTTGAAATTGAAATTTATATCCCTAAATCCCTCATTTAATTTCTGAAACCTGTTACTAACAAAATTCATAAACACAGGCTCCCCGAGACCTCAAAGGGTTCGTGTCTTCATCCTCAGAATCCGCAGAAAAAATGTCAGGAGCCACAACCCGAGAACAGAAAACTCGATTCCCGTCGCCCATCCTCGAAAATACGCTCTGTCAAAAATTAAGCAAAACCCCACGTGTGATCCGTTTTTCAACAACTCCCACTTTTTCCTTAATTAAACGTCCGGCCCCTCCCGGGTATCCCAAAAAAAAACCGTCCCAATTACCGGAAAACAAAAATCCAAAGCACGCGCGCGTCCCGAACTCCTTAAATTCCCCCTAAAACCGTAATTTCAAGTCACAAACACCGGAATGAGACCTCGAACACACTCACCCCCTCGACTGATGCAAAAGTCACAGGCTAATATGTTTCCAAGAAGGCAAACTGTGCTCCTTTATTTCGCTGAAAAAAGGAACGAGAAATCTTGGTGGTTACGATGGTAGACGCCATTACCAAGAATGTCAAGATTACTTTAGCAGGAATTTCGCATTGACCGCAGGAGTTGCATTTTTTCCTGAAAAAAAAAAGTCTCCACTGATTTTCCATCATTTCCAAGCCTCATTTTTATTCAATTTGTTGCACAATCCATTCGCCATTATGTACAACTCTAATACTACCCCGACTACTCGACAATAATGAGAAAAGAAACGGTTGAGCCTGTAATAATACAAAAATATTAAAGTTTGAACGTTTGAATTCTCTTTCCACAGCAGGCATTTTGCAGAACGACCGCTGTATTTTGCCGTAATACGAAAAAAGCCGGGGGCCTCATGCTTATATTATTCACCGTGGGAGTCTTTGTATGATGTCCAAAGACAATTCAAAATGGAAACGAGAGTGGGGCCGGCTTCTTTATACCTCGTCGTATTGTAACGAGGCGGAATTGCACAAAAGACGAGAGCCATATATCAAGTATAGACAAGTGTACTCTTGCGTCCTTCGTTATATGCGACATGATACGAGACGCCGCATTAGCCGTCTTTCGCAATAACCGACAAAAGACCTTTACGACGAATTTTGTAAATTCGCTCAATCTTACGCTGTCTAGCTGAAGATCTTGGCTGTGGTCTCTCTTTCGGTCATTTGAATTCGACGAAAATTAGGGCTTCATCGCGAAGACGATGATTTTTTTTTAGTCTGATTGTTGACGTAATAGCGAATTCATAGAGTTTTCTTTTTCAATTTTTGTAGAATTATATAATACGAAAAATGGAATTTGACGACATGCCTTGCTTTGATGATTCATTGGCTTTTCTGTTGGATTTTTTTTATTTAAGCAATGAGGCATTTGAATTAGTGAACAAGAGAAAAATCCTAGTCCTACAAGATTTGACAAGGATTGCAGCATCACTAATTGGAAATCTTAATTTTGTGAATTTGAATTCAATTTATTATTCAATTATTTCTTTCAATTATTTATTCATAAACAACATATGTTTAAAAAAAATAATAATTCTGTGAAAAATGTAATTTGAATGACGCTGAATATTCATGATTTTTTCAAATATTTCTCACGCAGTTTGATTGACGAATTTCATGATTGAAGATGGTTGAAACTATAGTGTGTAAAAGATATGAAATTGTTTGAAAAAATGAATATTTCAGTGATATCTAGAATTCTGAAATTCCTTGTGAAAATTGAACATCACATTGAATTGAATTTTCAATTAATTGAAAATTAGAAAGATAATTCCCTGAATTTTCAAAATATTCCCTGTCATTTGGACTCTCATTTATGAAACTTTCACGTAAATGTGTCGTTGTTAAAAAATCCAACATTTTTTCCTCGAAATTTCAGAACTAATTTTCTAGAATCGTTGACTGAATTTCGTCCAATCGTTTACACAAGCAGAAAGATCGTCAAATCACTTCAATTAGTGAAAATTAGTTCACGAAAGAAGGTACTCTTCGCGAGAATAATTTTTTCGTGTACTCCAGCAGCTGAAATGCGCCGAGTACACGATAAAAGCGGACCTCCAGATCCCATGTGCTATCTGAGACCGCGAGATGCGCCGGGTACAATATTTCCTGGTGTAATTATCGCGAAACGTGGTACTAATCTTGTTCTACCGGGTACCACACGCTGATTGGAGCTGTTTTATTGAGTAGATAATTAGGCTTATTACCCTCGCTCAGCAAATATTCAATTTAAAAGAATTCAATTTTTTATCTACGAGAGTAAAATATTACTACGATTGATTGAATATCAGATGCTAAATTTTTACGCTGTCAATGTCACGATTAATTATCATCTTCCCCGAGTGTAGTATGTAAATCTAAACATTCTGCTGCCTGAGGACACTCGCATTAAGTGGAGTTTCCGCTGTTAAAATGCACGTAGCAATTTATTAGGCGCCACGAACCTCTTAACCCCTGTCATGACCCGTCTTCAGATGGTCCACGATTGCCTCCTCCCGAGTTTGCATAATTCCACACTCGCCGTTCATTGCTTGACACACGTCGTGATTGTCTCAACTGACTTGAGCTACTACTCTGTCTTCAAATCCTGCGTTCGGAAGGCACGTCCCTTGCCCCCGGGCGAGTCACATATTTTTCAGCGGATTGATGATGTTGAAAAGCACGCGATAAATATTAAAGAAGTTATTCAGTGTCTACTTTCCCCTCAACGACATCAACCCATTTTGAATACGAAATTGAGTTAGTTCAATTCCATAATTGAATTCAAGTCCTCAAATCGCCAATTTCGCATCGCTGCACGGAGAGAAATTTTTGATAAAAATTATCCCTGCAGCAAATTTTATTATACGTTAGAGAAATTTCATCCTGATAAAAATAAAAATTACCGTGCTGGTAGCGTAAAATTTATTGTGCATCAGGATAAAATTTCTCTAACGTAAAATAAAACTTGATCATCATATATTAATTTTATACTAAATTTCGGGACAAAAATGAGGAAACGATGACTCATGATACACTTTTAAAGAAAGATAGGATAATTTTTATCAAAAATTTTTTCCCGTGTGAATATATCAATTCACAGACAATTCATTTCTAAAAAAAAACATGGAGAATATTTCCACCGAATGGAGAAAGTGAGGCAGTTTTAATAAGTGCAATGAGTCAATTTCGCAAAAATAGGAATATCGAATGTCACCAAGAAGGGCCTAACGAAAGGGCATCCCGCTACTTTAAAAAAAAATCGCTGACATTAGAAAAAAAATTTGGCTATTGTATCGCATAAAATTGCGAAAGAGTTCAAAGACATTTTATAGCAGAAAGGATGAGGTAAATGGCACACGCCGTCACCTGGCATCCAAGTATAAATCAACGTGCCAGCTGCACACGCGCCGCTTCACTTAGGATGAGAAGCTGAATGTTGTGTATACTCTCGCATACACACCGATTGCCCGATACCGATCTTACATACGATCGTCATTATATCCGGATCAGCGAGACCACCGATAACGTATGAATCCGTTCTGCAATGAAATTTAGCAGCCATTAACCAAATGTAATGTACTTACGTGAATTAATAAAGTCATCGGCACCCTCACTCCCTCGGTAATAAAACACGTTCAATGCTACGCGGAAATTTTCATTAAAATTTCGTTTGTTTATTGCGTCGTTTACATCATTGCTCACGTTATTTACCGACGCCGGTGGCCGAGTGGGCTAGACGCAAGTCTAGTGTGCGAAAGGTTGCGAGTTCGATTCCCCGTGGAACCGAATTTTTCAACGGAAGGCTCCGGCGAGCGGGAGGTTGCTAATAGAGTAACCGCCTGTACCGGCATGGATTTCCTGTGGTTTCCCATGCTACTCCTGTGTTCTATAGGAGTGCGAATGCGGTACAGTGTAGGCTCCACAGCCGCATGCAGAAGGTTGGCTAGAGTACCGAAATGAGACGCGAAACGAGAATTCGAAAGGCCGTACACTGATAGAATGACTCATTTATTTCAAACGAGATTCGTTAACTATTAACGAATGGTAGAGTTGAATATGACCAAATGAATATTCGTTAATAGTTAACGAATGGCTCACTTGAATGGCGAAAGTCAAGTCAAACAAGGCTCCTCAAATGTACATTCGTTAACTATTAACGAATGAACATTTGGTTCTATCAGTGTAAAAAAAAAACTTACGTTATTTATCCATATTTCGCACTTCCCAATATCCAGGTGTTTGGAAATACGCCTGACAAGGCCCACTAACAATTCGATAACACTTATGAGTACCAAACCCTATCATTGGCTTTTACTACTGGCAAAAGTGAAATTATAATGTCTCCCTTTCCGGGAAGTCACCTCCACATTCCACTTAATATTCTTCATTACATATCGTGTGTGTATGTTTTGCCGAAAAAATAAGTAATGCACGTATTGAATTTATGAGTATCTGCACGCCAGTGTGTCGCACTTTTGGCAATTAGGCCCGGCCAGAAAACACCCAGAACCCGTTGGGTAAATTATACAGGCAAAGACATGGACGAAAATATTCGTCTCATTCTTGCGTGCAACGTTTGCACAAGGGGGTGAGAACCATCTGAGACTTCAGTGCGGTTATTGTCACACATGTATGTCCACACTCAGGAGCACCGAATTTGTGACCAAGAACCATCACAAATATCGATGTAAGCATTGTATCTTTGCTCAGGAAATTATATTCTTTACGTGGTACTTGATGATTTGTTGGCAGTAATTTCAGGAGTTGGGTCGACAGCGGGATATCAAAAATTTGTGGCTTTTGTTGAAAATGTATACATTGTTAGGACTAATTGCAGCTTTCTTTTCTGGAGCAACATTCCGAGTGGAAATTCAGTGTAGGTTGCTTGATCTTCCTTCAAGTATAGATCCAATTGGTAAAAATTTCATGATTAGACGTCACAAATTAGGATTTGGTTAGGTGCTGAGGATAACAGAGCAGCTTCTAGCATTTCGAACAGGTTCTTGGACTCATCAATACTAGATTTCATAAACCAATATTGATCAAATTTTGATTTGATGATATTCATATTCCTGAATGTTGTCATTGTCCTGAAATCCCAATGTCTTCGTTTATAGAAAAAGATGACCAGAACGAAGTAAATTCCTTCGCATCATAACTATCGCTGCAAGCACTGACATATCTTTGCTCAGGAAATCACATTCTTCACGTGATGCATCATGATTTCCCGATAGTAATTACCGAAGCTGTAGCAAAAGCAGAATAACAAAAATTTTGGGTCTCTTGTTGTGAATGCATGCATTACAAAGATGAATTGCATCTTTCCACTTTGAAGAAATACCACAAAAATCTGTCGGAAGTGATATCCTTTGCTGCTGCAGCGTTAGCTGATGCTGCAAATGACGCATTGTTTCCAGCGGACTCCATTGTGAAACCAGAACAGTAGCCAAAGTGTATAATAATCACCTTCTTCTTATTCCCCAACACCCGCGTGTTCAGCCATGACGGAAGTTCCACCCAGTTGAGTTTTATGGCGTTACCGCCCTCACCCTTGCACACTATTCTCATCTGAGATATGAACCGGACGGTGTAATAAATTTATAGAAAGAGGTGAGATATGAGTAACGCCAAGGACGTGACACCTCCAAGCCCCTCCCAAGTTCTTCAAAAATAACCGAATGAGTTGATTATCCACCATATTTACGTTTCCATTTCTCACAATTTAAAAATGGAAGCCTAATTTTACCTTGTTCAAAGCTCATCAGTGGAACAAAATGCCACGTTGTATACACCATCCCGATCAGAGATACCACATATGCAAATGCCCATTCGAGCCCTGGCAAAGAGTAAAAATAACGAGAGCTGCAATTGCCGACGGACATCATCGTCCAGACAAATGATTATTGACTCTTCGATTAGAATCAAAAAAAGGGCCTCAAGCTGAAAGTTAACTCCGACATGAGCTTCTGTTTTTCAGAAATTTACATAGCCTCGAGCCAACTTCGTTTACACTCCGTAAATGTGGCTCAAGGATTGTGTACCCAACATCGCTGCAACATTTTCCAATGTTTGAGCTATGATTTCCGTGTATATAATTTTTTTCTCCTCTGCAAACGGAAAATTCCCATGCGATCAATATTAAAACCAGCAAATGAAGACATTGGCACGTATTTCATGCATTCGTTCCACAATCGATTAATCGAAATCAGTAGATATGAGGGCTGCCAATAATCGTGATAAGCGAAAACATCGAACACCTAACATTGCTCAAGGGAGTCCTTAATGCCCCCTCTGCAAACGCACCTCATCTTCATACCCATCCCTTCGTACACATTAAATTCATACAGACTGGATAAAAATAGAGAAATGAAAAGTTGCTAACACACGTAGCGGAGGCTACCGCATTTGAGTTTCATTATGCCAAGGGAACGGGCGTGGTCCTGGACGCACGCACCGACAATAACTTTTGAAGTCGCATAAACCAGCCGCAACGTCTCACTTAATGAGCGGCTTGATTACCCCCACCTCTGTGCAAGAAAAAAAAAAACGGGGGTAGCGCGAGAGACCCCAGCCCACCCTAACGCCAAACGCGTTATTTAGCGATGGATTTACGACCGAAGATTGTGCGCAAATGAACGCACGTATATGGTCATATAAAGTCCTCCGCTTTATTTTTTCCCTCTGTCTCGTCTGCCAGTTTTTTTTCCATCTCTGTTGCATATGCTGACGCGATTATCACCATCACACATTCTGGATTGTAGATAAATCTGAATTTATTTTTTGTTGGGAGACTGTAATTGATCGGAAGTGGAATACCACGAGTCTCACGGTAGAAACCTTCAGATATGAGGTGATGTCTGAGTTGAAACGAGTCGTATATCATTTTTCTTTATGATGATTGTCTACGTCACCGGGGCGACCTGTCGATATTACCGTGGGGGTCATAAACGGACGCGGGTTGAATTGGAGATCTCGTGAACTGCCTGGCAATCGGTCCGTTATCCATTCGTAACGAGATAGGCGACTCGTGCGAAATTGTGACCTCTGGTCCTTGATAATTTGAAGCATCGTTGACTTGCAGTAGGCGACGTACGTAGTCGTGATTTATACAAGAGAGTAGTCATAATGAAAGTAGTAGGTTGATGATGATGGAAACAATGATAAAAGTGTGATCAGATGAATAGTAATGGCTGAAGAGCTCTAGTTCAAGAATAGCAAAAAAAAGAATCCTTCGAGCCGGATTTGAACCAGCGACCTATGGATGTCTCTTGACAATCACCTCCAACTACAGTCCACCGCTCTACCAACTGAGCTATCGAAGGCTGTTGACGTCTGATCCTGCCCCAATACTTTTAACTTTCAAATGAAATCAATAATTGAAAAAAATTCAAAAAATCATTCCTTCGAGCCGGATTTGAACCAGCGACCTATGGATGTCTCTTGACAATCACTTCCAACTACAGTCCACCGCTCTACCAACTGAGCTATCGAAGGCTGTTGAAAGTAGTTCGAAATTTTGATCTCCTGTGGTCACCGCTCGCCCGAAAAGCGTGTCAAGCTGGCGACTTGAACTGATCCCCACTCTTCAGGTGCATCTAATCAGAGACCCATTATCTCCATCCAATCACCATCGACATCGTACTCAAGACTGATGAACTGAATAAAAGCACTAAAAACATTCAATTATTGCCATTGAATTATGCAATCCCAATCCATACCATCGTGACAGACTATACACCTGTTACCCAGGTATAAAGATGAGAAATTTACGATGGTGAATAAGATCCGCCGCCAAAGCACCATCGCTCGCGACGGACACGTGCCCGCACTCTCCAACATCTCACTGTACGACTCCAGCTCCACGTCAAAACCTCAGGTATCAACCTGGCAAAAGCGATATTAATAAACACCCGCGGCATCCACTCATTTTTTTTATCCTCCGCGGGCAGATGCGACGGCACTCTGCCTATCGTTGGCCGAACTAACGAGCCATTAAATGCCCGCGTAACCGGGGATTAATGTCCATTACAGGAGGAATTGTCCCCCCGAATGACTATCCAATGGACACATCCAACTTCACCACCACCACCATAGCATCAACAAATGATTTACACTCGTTGCACGTCTACACCCGAGACCTCCAATTCCGACCAAACTGCTGCACAATTCAACCTAGAATCGTCTCATTTCCTTCTGTTTATAATTTATGTATTACTGCAACTCCAGAGGAAAAGAGGAGGACGCATGGCCTGATCATAATCAATATTGGACATCAAATGTGTACCTTGTAATTACCTGAAGGGCCCGTAGCATCGAGCGACAGGCATATACACAAGGATCCAGTCATCACAAGACACATACGTCTCATCGGTGTTCAAAGGTACACACAGTGCAACAGACACCCCATCCCACAAAAACGGCAGATGTATCATACACGATCGTGGGCCCCGCGTCCCACTGAAAAGCCAAACGACCCAGCACATGCCCCTCTCTCTCTCTCTCTCTCTCTCTCTCTCTCTTTTTTTTTTTTTACTCTCACCATTCGTTTTCTTCATCTCCACACAGCTCGTTTATTTTGATTTGCCTTCGACTCTATTCCTTTCATGAATACCGGCTTTATGAGTTTCTGGCGACTGACCTCTCTCTTTGGGTAGCCCAAAACCCTTTTTCGTACCCTCTCCCCAACTCGATTAATCATCCTCGTCATTCTTCGAGGGAACACCGTGGCGATATCGAGTTATTGCTTGTCCTACTTGACATTTATAAATTGTCTGTATTAATTGAGCCGTTGGCCGCGAGGTGTAAAACAAATGTATCATACAAATATATTTCGCTTTGCCATAATTAATTGCTGTGTAATTATCGAAAATTGCGAAAAACCGGGGATGCATTAAATTTTTCACTCGATACTCCTTTCGTAATTGCATTTTTTCACATTTACTGCTCAATATTTAATCGTTTAAATGCTCGTGTAAGCCTTAATGACACCGGAGATGATCGGCCCCTTCATTTTTGCGCTTTATGGTATTAATGTCCCCCACACCGTGTTTTTTTACCAATGCGATGCCTGCTGGTAACATTAATTGAAACGACAAAGCAACATTTTGAGACATGACTGACAGCATCAACGCTTCTCGAGGGACGACAGGTGGTATCGTATGACATCAAATGGCATTTTGGTTTTTGCACTCGTAACTTATTTCCATCGTCCATTACGAGGTGGATTGTCCGGTATTTCTGATGCTACATACCATATCAATATATAATGAAAGAAAAAGAATAAGGAATGGAGGTGAATATACACCGATGATCCCTTCGCCACATACGATCCTAATTGTTATTGCCCCTTGGAATAACTGCCCAGTGCTTTACGACGGTGTCCGATATGCACCCCAGGCATGGTAATTGTTATGTTTGAAAAGAGAGAGATATAACCGTGGACAGAGGTGAATTGAGAATTTAAATGTGTGAACACGTCGTAAACAAAATGAACGACCAAAAAAATAACATAAATTTTCACAATAACTTTTTCAAATCAGAAAAGATGGAAAATCAACAAAATTTGAATGTTATGAAAATAATTTCCGAAATTATTTTCGTTTATAAATCGAATGAAAAAATGATGCTGTTTTAGAAAATTTTATAAAATTATTCTAAAAATCAAAACAGCGTTTCCAGCCTTCATCTTTAAACTCGGTCGAAGAGACATCCAAAGATTTTTTGAAGCCACCATTCAATGAATTCAGAAAATTATTTCCTTATTTTTCGAAAGTTTTCATTCGCAATCAAAAAATGGAATAAAGAATTGACTAAACATAATTATTCCATCGAAAAATTGAATCAAATACCATAAACTACATACACTACGACATAAGCGATAATTACAGCGCAATTTAACAGGAAATAATGAGGTGAACTTGCCTCGAGCCGTGGCAAAAAGTGCCTTATACGCAGGTGCGGCCACCCCGGTCTCCTTTATTCATCGTATGTGCCTTTCCGTATCTTTTCTCGAGTAAAATGCCTCTGATGTGGCTTTTATTTAGGTGGAAATACCGCGGTAACATAAGCAACGCAAATGGCAAAGCGGACGTGCCAGCGTTGAGTTGTGGTGGAAAAAAAAATTGTTCAAACGCAAGTTGGTGGCCAACTTAATTGCTAAAGCGATTCGCAGCCCGTAACACGGTATTTACAATTTTTTTTTACTGTCTGCATTTTGCTTTTTTTCTCCCTCCCCCGAGTCTTCACGTCTCTTTTAACGTCGAACAGTCCGAGGAGACGTAAAAAAAATCTGAGGCACGCGCTTGATTTTCCCCATATAAGGCGCGTTTTCCTTTTAATTGTTGAAATAAAATTATGGTGGATGAAAAAATTGAGAGAGGAGCTTCCTCGCAGCACGATCACTTTCGCACCCCGGGGATGACGTACGGGTCTGACCCAGCGTGTGGTCACATATTTCTAGTCTCTTCTCTCCTTCTCTCTCTCTCTCTCTCTGTCACGGCCCCTGGATTGGATTTAAGGTCGTTGAGCACCAAACACGATGCCGCCCGCGAATAAATATTTGAATTACAATCTGTGCCGCTCGTAAAAACGTCGTCACTTTTAAAGAATGCCTCTTTCACACATACGCTCGTAATTATTTGTCTCAGAGGGGGTGAAAAATCAAATTGGAAATACGATACGGTCGATTGGAACCGAGGTGAATGTCAGAATAAACGTAAATTGAAGTAATTCATTCATAATGGGAGAGCGAGTGTTATTCAGATGAGAGAATTACATTGCTTTTTGTATTTTATCGGTGAATTTGTGTTCTCTTTTGCACTGTGGGATATTGGATTCTGGTTAATTTTCGAGACGTGAGTTGCTTCACTGAGAAAAAAGTTGGAGGATAATTGCCGAACAAGTCAAGTAATCGCGGAGCGAACTCAATTTTCGGTATGAATTTTTGCATCCGTTGATGTATTTTTTTTTTTGCTGAATGAATCGTAAAATATCCTACAAACAGAATTTTTTTCATTGAATTACATTTTGTACGAATGGTTATTTTGCACATCATTTCCTTCTATCATGTATAATTCATTGTTCAACTCAATTTAATGGTCAACTCAAAATTGAGAAAAAAATTAAAATTGAACTCCACGTCACCCATCCTCCATTAGTTATGTAAATTCTTCACCCAACAATGGAAGAGAATCACTTGCATGAATTCTTCCGTAATAACCCCAATCATCTTTACCTAAACTACAGTTTCGAAATTGAACATTAGCGCCAGGTGTTTGATGCCCCAGGTTTGATCGATCGATCTTGCTTCCCGTGAGTGGCTCGTTTGCCACGTTCAATCGACCGATTTAGCCAACACAAGAGCGCTGTCGATGGTGACAGAAGAGCGGATAAAGGAGCCCGTGTGTGATCGAGCCGATTAACCGACGCCTATTAACCGCCACACCAATTTACGACACCGAGATCCTTCAAATCGATGCATAATGAGCTGATTGTCAAAGTGCAGGGATAAAATTTTCATTAAGATACCGATACTCCTGGCTTCACGCTCAAAGACTGCATCCCATTAGTGTACATTCGCTTCAACGGAAGTGTTTTTTCCTCATTAACGGAAACACGTCCGATCGAGTAAACGATAAATTTAATCTTACCCACTGTATTGTATCGGTTGTATGGTTTATATATATATTTTTTAATTTCAACGAACTTCAACTGGAAATCGCGAAGACGTTCCGGGTTGAAGGCGAGATATACCAGCAGAAAAGGGGATACAAGCGTTTGCCACGTCGTTCAGCGCCACCTGCCGCACGTCTGCACCGTCTGTGCGCGCGCACACACGCATTTTTGCCGGCTTTTTTTGTCAAGTCGTTTCCGTTCTTCCGTGAAAATTACTGTCCCCACATGTACAACATTTCCCCCCCCCACCCCCCTCCCCCCCTGACAGATTGACTGAAAAATTGCAATTATGGATGAAAATAAATTTACATTATCTGATTAATGATTTACAGAAATTACATTCATGTTTATTTCATTTCGCTTAATTCTACCTCGTCTTTATCTTGTCCTTGAAGATTATTCGCGTGATCGAATCAGAGAAGTTGCCCTTTTCCTTCCGACTGGAAGCATTGTAATCGTTCAAATTTAAGTTTTGGATTTTTTGTGATATATATCAAACTAATATACAATTGATTAAAGAAGAAATTTCATTGAAAAGGACCATTCGAAAGCATATTGCTAATTTATTAGCAGAAACCTACACTATATTAATATAAAAACAATTTCCCGCTTGTTTTGTTTCCGCATTCGAGGTGTCACGGAAAGGAAAGTGATGCTATAGAGGTATTAGTGAAAGTCAATCTTATTAGAAAGCAATTTACATTTTTTTTGAATTCCTCTATGAAATCAATCTCCATTTCGGGGAAGCGAATACTCAATGAGGGTTGAGGGAAAGTGGGATTATACATAATTGGAGCTCTCGGAGCTCCGATAGAAACCCGTTTCATCCAACACCTCATGAAAACCTCCTGATCCTCTTCTCTCGGACTCCCCCCAAATCCTCATGTACTCTGGCAGTCGCGTGTTTTACGCACTTTTATCGAGTCTGACGATCGTCGCGGTCACACATCGTCTACTCGTGATAAAAAAAAAAGGGTCTTCGGACTGGGAGAGACCACTCCTCCGAAACTCTTTGATGTGCGAAAAGTATTCCAGCGAGTCGCTTGGAATATTTTTCTGTCCTGTCACAGAGAGGAATTACTTGTCATTCGTGCTGTTGGGCAATTAAGTTTTTTCCGAATATTCGACATGCAAATTTCTCGTCGTTGTGTATCCTCTCAAGCTTCATATTCATGAATAAATAGGTTGCACTTGTTTCGAATAATAATGTATAAGTAGCAGGGGCAGATATTTTTACAGAAAATTCGGGCTTTGGAGTGCTGTTGGAGAATACAAGAATACGAAAAAAAATATACCTGAATTGAGTATAAAGTATACTTGAAACAAGTATATTAATCAAGTATATTTTATACTCAATTCGGGGATAGGTATTTCAATTCGAAGATGATTCTTTTCTATCAGGGCGGGTTGTAGCGAGTCCTCTCAAGTGTAATATAAGGGTCAGAATGTAAGGGTCAAAAATAGGAGGTTAAAAAATGAGGGTCAGAATATTAGGATAAACACGGTCAGGGTCAGAATATAAAAATAAAAAAGTAGGTGTCAGTGAGGGTCTAAATATAAGTCATATATTATGCTTGATCTGAGACCGACATTATTTATCATGAAATTTCACGATTTTTAAAATCGACAACAAAACATTTTCTTGCATCAAGTAAACTTCTTCATCAAAAGCGGTTTTTTCCCTCAGCGTATGAACTTGTTCAGGGGCTCACTCGACATCCCCATTTACAACAAATCGTGCATTGCTAGGCCCTCATAATTTAGTTGTGAAAGCATGAAATATTTTACGGTAGTGCCAGATAATACCTGAGCATTATAGGTGTGCATACGCGATCGCACTGATGGATTGTTCTGCCTACCACCCGAGCGTGCATTCCTCATATTCCCGAGAGATATGCCACTGAATGTGTCACCAACGGGAGGGCGAGAGGGGTCTAACCGTGTATAAATCCAGTTACTCAGTCCCCACAGCGAGAAAAATGAATAACTAAAGAGAGTATTTACAAAAAAAAAAAATGAGAATGTAGGGATTCGCCATTGACGTTAAATTGCCTGTTTGCACAAAGGATGTTCAAACGAAGTCGATCGAAGTATGTAGTTACGTGCATGCGCCTCTGCACATATTTTGTTTCGTCAGTATGGGGTGATCGACGTTCCTGTCAATTTCTGTGGTTATGAAGAGGGGTGAGGAATATAATGAGAAATGTCAAGTGAAAGAGCCTCCGAAATTTCAATATTTAACTCTTCAGACTAAGGCGCAACCCCGGAAGTCTCTCCCCACCGTTTGTCCCCGCAAAAACCCTGCAAATCCAGCCGGAAGAGGGGAAAAAGGGCGGGAATTATGATGGTGCCAGCCCCCTCCACTTCCCCTCGACAAAATGCGATTTAATTTAATCGCAATCGGAGTCCCTTGGCAAAAAAAAACATTCAAATACTTTAATTAAATGCTAAATTGATCATCTAATAACGAGAGTGAAAATAAAAGGGGGAGAAACAATTGCAACGAACGATGATTCCCCGGTATTCTGTGGCTTCCGGCGAGTCCTCTCTTGTCCCTCACTCTGCTGCCCCCCCCCCTCAGTCTCTCTCTCTCTGTCTCTCTCTCACCCGGTTACCTCCGATTATTTCACGCACAAAGGCCTATGTATCATTGCGATAGTTGATTTAAAAGAGGCGAAAAAAATATGAATATGAGAAAATGAGAAACGAAAGGAAAGGGAAAAACACCCGGGGATAGCCGACCAGTGCGCTAGGTCACATTTGATCCTATCGTTATTTTAATAACCGGTTATACGCCCACTACGAATGCATTTTCAGACGACATAAACGCTTGGTGAGATAGTCGGTGTGTGATAGCAAATTTACCTGCATGGCTCGTCAACTCTCGTGAATTCTAATGTGATCGGGAGAAATGGCACTATTGGTATAAAAATATTGCATCAGTTTTATGAAATACACACGATAAAGTGATACCTTATTTTGAAATTTCAGAGGTCTTAAAATAAGCTGCTGCTGCTGTTCCGTCGATTTAATTGCGTTATGTTCTGGAGACTCATTAGAAATGTTCTTATTATTTTACGGCGATAACGTTCTAGAATTGTCGCGGTGGTTTATGTTTTTTATGTCATTAGGCATGATAAATCGCTTCGCTCGGTTAGAATCGCGGTTTTCGGGACCTGTGACATAAAATATTGTGTGTCACATGGCGATAAAAGTATTGTCTAACTCATGCGTCTGACTCACCTCAGATAATACTTTTATCGCCTAATGTAAAAGATATTAGGCTATCCTCAAAATAAAATGTTCAAAAATCTTAATTTGCAGCTTAAAATTTTCACATTGAGAGTTCTGAAAGTTTCACTTTCAAAAGTCTCAAACTAAAGCTTTTTTTTATATATACTCTCCACTCTCTTTCACAATTATTCAATCGCCTGAAGAATTCCCACGTCACGAGAAGTAACTCTTCACATGTTGAGAAACATGATTTCAACGAGAGAAAAAAACCAATCTCATTGAGTGAAAATGTTCATACTTTATTTATCCCATCAGAAACATAAACGCATATTAACTGGGATATAATTACCGTAGCGATCAAACTGTCAGCCACAGAGAGAAACTTTGACGATAAACTACCGAGCGCATATGAACTGAGAACCTTTCGATGCCCCTGTTTGGAAACTGTTTGACCGAACTTTCCGGCATACAACTATGTATAGCTAATGTGTGCCCTTAATAACCTTCATACGATGTGTCTCGGATTGAGTTGATAATTGCATGAATGGCTTGCGGCTTTCATGTGCTGTAAAACATAGTACCTGCTGTGAGCGTAACTCACCCGGTGGAAAATGAATTATTCCAAATGTACTCTGGACGGTTGAGGGTAATGCGGTAGCCAGTTTAAATGTCAAATAATGAGTGAGAAAAAGTGTGATACACCTCTCGTGACGAAATTCCTCGTTATGGAGGGGGATATAATGCACTTTTTTTTCAATTCCCGGGCTGGAGGAGTAAAGAGCGTGCGGAATCGGGGAGCCGTGTGTTGGAGATGTTTACACGTTTGAGGAGTATCTCATTAGAAGTATACGGTGTAAAGGAGAGGTATTGTACCCTCGCGGATTTTTTTTTTCAACTGATATTTCCAATGAAATTGCAGAAAATTAACGAACGTAGGAAATTTCAGGTCAATTATGCCCGGGAAATTCGGGCATTTTGCTTCTGAATGTTCATGTTCAATGGGAAGTTCAAGTAGATTATGAAATTTATGTATTGCACGGGTGGGAAATTTAATTAGGGTGGAATAAGAGACTGATCAGTAACGCCGACGTCTTTTCAGTTATGTTTAGCCCAAATTTTCGGATTTTGAACCCACTTCTAATGGAATTAAGAAAATGACGTTATGCTCTGGGCATTCCTCTCGGTTGTCGTCGGATTTTGAACAGTCTTGGATCAGAAATGTAACACTTGTTTGATTTGGATCCATGCCTGATCAAAATGCTAGGAATCGAAATCCTAGGATTCGATTTTTCTGATGAGTACCGGATCCAATACGGATTCAGTCAGGATGTAACTGATCCAAATAGAATCGGAATTCACTCTGCCACACTACACTATAAATCAAAAAATACAAAACTAAACTATTCAAACTAAACTATTTTGTTCCACTAAATTATAAACAAAAAATATTAATCTTCCATGAATATATACTTCAACACTGTACATCGAAAATAATTGAGACCGATTCATTTCACAATGCACTCTATTATGCATAGAAGCTAATTACTGACAGTAATGCAACGTCAGATTATGCAAACGGAGTAAACAAAATGCGAAGAAAAATAGCCTCAATAGAAAATCGCCACGCTTCCTTCGTCGCCTTTATGGTTTTGGAATAAATAATTAAGAATTACAAGCCATGATAATCGGTGGTAGGCACAACTTCCGGTTTTGCATTGAAGCGCAAGAGATGGAGTGAATGATGAGTGATAATTAATTCAGCATTATCATTTTTCTCATGCAAAACAAGTGTACATGGAGTTTGGCGCTGACGTTGAGTTGTGGTGTCGCTGGAGGAATTCGTGAGGAACGTTACATCTCGTTTTTAATTACTTGAAAAATTATCAATGAGCGTTTAAAGTTCTGTATTTGATTTCTTGCGCATACTGCCTCATTATGGTAATTATTAATTTTTCTCTTTTAATTGCTCCAGGGATAATTTCATGCTTCTGTGATTGGTGGAATGCGAGAGAGCGTATGAACGATTTATTTTTTGCCGCATATATGAACCTTCGATAGCTCAGTTGGTAGAGCGGTGGACTGTAGTTGGTTGAATTCAAAGTGGGCATCCATAGGTCGCTGGTTCAAATCCGGCTCGAAGGAATAATTTTTTTTTTCAGTTATTCATTATAACCTAGGACTTATGAATTTTAATGGATGTTATTCTCATTACGCGTGCAAACGATATGGTGTAAATTGCGTTTTAAGTGTGGAATAAATGAGTTATCTTCATACTGCGACTCATCATTTGGTGGAAGCATTGGAGAGTCGGAGACTACGCTGAGAGAAATATCGACATAATATCAGAAAACTAATTCTCGCGATAAGAATTCCGCGTGAAGAGTCAGACCGGGTAAGAATCCTGTGACATGTTCATGACTTGAAGACGAACACTTGGCGACAAAGTGACAATTTCTCCCTGTGATGTTCTTCATTCAAGAAATTATTTTTGTTATTTATCGATTTGTCTCTCAGTATACTCTTTCAATCCTTCAGACCTTCGGCGACCGATCCCTATCAATGGCGATTTTCTTCGTTCTTCGGAATTTTTTTTTGAGAGGTTGTAAAAAAGGGAAGTCATAATGCCTTTGACATTATTTGGCCACCCGGAATCAGCGGCAACATCTGCCTGAGACGTGCTACAAGCCCCAACGGATCATTAACTCCCGTGGAATTTCGCGAATAATTATGCCTCATTATCCCAGCAGCAGGACAATTAGTGCTTCACAGGTGTGGGGTTGATGTATGAAAATTCTAATTTCATCGTTTTTCACATATCAGAGTTTTATATTATAATATCCACAGGAGGAAGATAATTTGCGCTTCCGAAATGGAACAACATAACGTAAAGGTTTTTCATTACACGCGTTCAATTGATTTTGGAAACAGGTCACTCCATTACGAATGACCCGAGATTAGAGAAAAATATCTATCGAATGTATTCACTTCAGAATGCATCGCACACAAGACAGGAAAGAGGATTCCTTCAATCGACAATCTGATATGCTCTCAGTTAATTGTTTTCCTTCACGGCAATATTTCACGATATCCACGGAATGAAGTTCAAGCTATTATTAATCGCGAAAGCGTAGTCGTTTGTATTTAATTGGGCCTTACAACTCAATTATTAATGCGGTCGCTCCACTCGTTGACTATCAAAACTGCGTGGAAATTATGTTAACAAGACAACCGGTAGAAGTACAACTTATTTACTCAAGAAATCATCGCGTTTTACCAACCATACATAATGAATATTAACGAGGATATAAAAATATGTTATTAAATTAATTCTCGAATTCCTTATAATCAGTAAAATAGTTGGATACATTCCAGCACCATTTCAACGCTATTTTTTACGTCTAGCTGAGCCAAACTGTTGCTGTCTTACAGAGGAATTTGTAGGAAAATAATGGACCTCCTCTACGAGAGAATATTATTATTCAAGATTGAGTGGAAGTTGCACTTCAACAACTTATGATTTGTTGACAATCATCAAATAGTGCATTTGTCTCGGCTTCCTTCTGTCAATTGATCCATTAGTTATTGATGGCTACTATCAAACTCTATTACCTATTCATAGTTAACAAGCATCATTAACACTGAATGAATTCTTTCATAAGTCTTGGTGCATGCCGCGTTAGATTTGTGTCAAATCGTATTCACCTAATGAGCAAAATTATAGTTTCCATACATTCCTGGTGTGCATATCAAAAATGGATCTACGTTCCAAATACCTTTCTGAAGAACCTACTGTAGACCTCCAGATAAGATAGCCCAACAACATGTCAGCGGTACGTATTCACATCGCCGTAACGTACTAAATACATTCTCCAAGATATGTTCCAACCAATTTGAATCATCTGTCTTGCACATAACATATTACGTCAGTTGTGAGTGAATGAGCGTTCAATTCTTGTTTGATCTGCATGTTTCAAAACTCTTTACATAGCAAGACGTTTTGAAAAACGCTTCTTGCGGAAAGATCCAATAACGAGTCCTTTGAGATATCTCCCACGGACGAAATGACGGAACGTCCAGGACAGGGCAGTGCCTAAAGGAGTTCTTCATTCTAAAAAAAATGTAAAGAAAGAAAAAGAGAAGAATGTTTGTTGTGAGAAGCACTGCTCCGCGGACCATAGGATAGGTGCACATTTCTGTTTCGGGCTGAGGCTGGCTGACAGTGCCCATTCACTAGCTTTCGCTCCGGACAGCACAATGAGGCCAATTACTTTAATTGCAGTTTCAAACCCGGGTGGATGCGAAAGCTCCCAGCCAACCAGGTACCAGCAGGAAGTTTGAAATAAACGACGCAATACAATCGTCGTTTTGCCCTCACCTCTTTCCTCCACCCTTTACATATTCTCCTGTAATACGATTCTTCCGCTAATTTTTTATCGGCCGATTAAAAATTAGATATCAAAGCCCTGGAAGACTAAGGCACCGTGTTGGTGGGCATGTTCAGCTTTGGGAAGCTGAGCAGCGCTCACCATGCTTACTAAGTGGAGTGGTGAACACGAGTGAACACCTCGGAAAAAACGATGGTCTAGACTGGGAAAGAGGAAAAAACATTGAAAATGAAAACGAATGAATTTACGTTACGGAAAGTAAAAATGGAAGGAAACAGCGTCTGTACTTAAAGGTATAAAGCCGAAAGGTATACATTAATGGGAAGTAATGAGAAAAGAAAATTGATAATTAGATATCAATCAAATAGTAACTACTGTAATTTTTCCACAGAATTGTTGATTTTTTTGAAAAATCAAGCTGCTTTCCTGTTTCGGTCATCAATGGAATATTATTTCATACTTGACCAATATCTTCTGCCATCCCCTCCATAGCCGAAATAGCTCAGTTGGGAGAGCGTTAGACTGAAGATCTAAATGTCCCCGGTTCAATCCCGGGTTTCGGCAATTAATTTTTTTTAATTACCATATTTAGCCTTATGAAAAGCAACCTCAGTATTGTTATCCGGAAATACTAACCTCGCCGAAATAGCTCAGCTGGGAGAGCGTTAGACTGAAGATCTAAATGTCCCCGGTTCAATCCCGGGTTTCGGCAATTGATTTTTTTTCAAATTACCATATTTAGAATTATCAAAAACACCTCAGTATTGTTACCCGCAAAATACAACTTTGCCGAAATAGCTCAGCTGGGAGAGCGTTAGACTGAAGATCTAAATGTCCCCGGTTCAATCCCGGGTTTCGGCAATTGATTTTTTTTCAAATTACCATATTTAGAATTATCAAAAACACCTCAGTATTGTTACCCGCAAAATACAACTTTGCCGAAATAGCTCAGCTGGGAGAGCGTTAGACTGAAGATCTAAATGTCCCCGGTTCAATCCCGGGTTTCGGCAATTGATTTTTTTTCAAATTACCATATTTAGAATTATCAAAAACACCTCAGTATTGTTACCCGCAAAATACAACTTTGCCGAAATAGCTCAGCTGGGAGAGCGTTAGACTGAAGATCTAAATGTCCCCGGTTCAATCCCGGGTTTCGGCAATTGATTTTTTTTCAAATTACCATATTTAGAATTATCAAAAACACCTCAGTATTGTTACCCGCAAAATACAACTTTGCCGAAATAGCTCAGCTGGGAGAGCGTTAGACTGAAGATCTAAATGTCCCCGGTTCAATCCCGGGTTTCGGCAGTCGAAATTTTTACCTTTTTTTAGCTAATTTATTGGCCAACTAAGGTACAAGTTAATTATCACTCGGTTCATGGTTTCGTGGAATGTAGGGAACGATTTGAAAGTCTGGAGTACGTTATGTTGGAGGCATTACTGCCTTGCTTTCTTGACACTGGTCTTGTGGAGCAGCAAGACGTCAAACTCTTTGACGGGCCATCGAAGCAGGGCAAACCGACAGTCTGCTGTGATCGTTCTATCTTTACTTTTTCAGGTAATACTCCCATCAAAAGTGTGGTTATGCAATAAAATACCACGATTAGCACGATCAGAACTGCCGCAATCTAGTTGTCAATTTTCGAGTTAAGGAGCACTATTTCTTCATATTATGTAGATTTCTGACTTATCAGTCACATACTGATCCGGATTATAATGATATCCTAGGTAACATGTTACGTTGGATTAGAAATCACCATAAGACCATGAAGAAATCAAATTCAATAATGATCATGAGGTAAATAATTCTTGAAGAAAAGTCGTAAAGTTTTGTTGAATTTTTTTTCCTCACTAATACGAATACGGTCCCATGGTGTAATGGTTAGCACTCTGGACTTTGAATCCAGCGATCCGAGTTCAAATCTCGGTGGGACCTATTGAATTTTTTATAAAAATTCCCGTAATTATCAGTGGATCAAAGGATACGACTATGAGCAGAATGTGAATAGGACTATTTCCAAGCCCTGGAAAGGGCAATACAAACACATTACACATGTGTATATATTCATTGATTGGCTCAAGATTGCCGAGAGGTTGGGACGTCCATCCTTCATCGCAGATACATAGACCAGTTTGCTTATCGTTATGCCCGTGATGACATAGTATGTTCTACATTTTAATCAACATTCTCAATACGTTCTGAAACCTGAAATCATATTAGTGATAACTAACTCTAATTTTAGGCTTCGATTCTGATCGCCAAGCCACTTCTGCCGCCCCTCCACTCAACGACTGTATTTCCTCCTGAGTCACTAAATTTTCCATATTGCGACAAGTATTGTTGATAGCGTCATACACCTAATAAGTCCAAATAAAAGCTGTTATTATGCATTATTTGAATGCTCCTTGCAAGGAACGATAAAGAACAATTCAACAGGAGAATGGTTAACTTCATCTTGACGTGATCTCATTTGAAATTGATGGGCTCGAGCACAATTTCTTATGTACTCATATTGAAAATGATCTTTCCCTAACAAGCTTCTGAATCATTTACCCGAGTGGAAATTTCGCTCAGTTTGCCTGGGAGTCGATCAATTTTAGATCCAATACTGGTCAGAATTGGTAAGATTCTGATTAGAATACCTAGATCCTACGTTCCAGAGTGAATTCCAACCCAATTTTGATCATTCAAATCCGGATTGGATTCGGATCCGATACTGATCAGAAAGATCAGATCCTAGTATGTTGATCAGACATGGATCCAATCTAGCCTTGCATTTCTAATCCAAAACAGATAAAAATCAGTATTTAGTAATCAGTCTCTTATACTAGCTTGATTCGAATTTCCGCTCGGAAAATAAATATATCTCTATCCAACAGTTGGTTTTCAATCCAAACAGAATTTTCATATTATCAATCATCAAGTGAACAAAGTAATCACGACATCCAAATCAATTAGAACCCCAATTCATTACTAGCATCGATGCACCCCGAGCAATTTTGATAACAGAAAAAAAAACCGCAGATTTCCTACTGTCGTGCTGTAATACTTAGTCTCAAAGTGAAAGAAAATAAGTGGGGTGGGAGTTAGATAGCCGGAGCGCAAAAGCTCGGCAAGTTTTATCAGGTCGGTGTAGCCTTCCATCCGTCATCATTAGCCCGCCGTAAATTATGAGAGTGTAACGTACATTCGTGGCTGAGCGCTGGTGGCCACTGCTGCATTCAAGATATTACACTTTAAATATACCTATGTATCCCCTCAGTATTTTCTAAAGTCGTTGGTGTGCGCGTGGCAACATTTCAAACAAATGCAACCACGCGAGCCGATTATTTATTTCGATGGAATAACAATTTTTCCTCCAATGTGAAAACATGAAAGGACCAAAAACCAGCAGAAAAAAAAATTGAAAAAAAAAAACAATCTGCGATACGAGGTGGGTATACTTGAGTAACCAGAGATGAAAAGAATGGGAACGATGTCAAGGTGGAAGGCAAAATCACCATAAATTAAATTGAATAAATCGTGATGCGAGCACGACTGATCCTTACTATTATGTGGGACCGGTAATACACTTGGATAAAGTGGCGCACGCCACATTGCATGCCAGTTGCGTATATCACGGAAAAGAAAACCAAGACGTACTCTCACAACATTACGCATTAGCACCTATCCGCTATTAGTAGCTACTGTGTAACCCTATAAGACACTTCCGGTATTTGAAAACTGAGACTAATCGTTTCAAACACACCGCGGACAAATTAATTCATTATATAAAAACTGAATTTCTATATCACCATAATATCTTTCCACCATCTCCATTGTTAATTGAAATTCAGCTTACCACATCGGGGAGCTCCTTGTTGGGGTCTGCGAGACATACTGGCACTGACTGACATCTCTGTAGCTGACGATCGAAATAATTCCGTTGGCCATTGTACTTTATCTGACAGTTCACTGGATGACACGCGTCCAATGTGTCCTGATCGGGACTTGAACATTGTCTCACATCAACAGCATCATAGTACTCTGAATATAGCAATACCAAACCAATCACTCTAAGTAACCAATCCCTAAGTCATCCCAAAAAAATAAAACCACCTTCAAGAACATTGGGATTGCTCCCCGTCACCATGGTATTAAACCGAATTTTCCTCCGAGTTTCCTCAACATCATGACCACTCTCAACGGAGATACTAACTGCACACTCGCCTCGTCTATCGTGAAGATACTAAAAAAAATAATTGATAAACCATCTTGTTTTTGCAGGATTGCCATCAGATTCAACATAATGATGAAAATTAAAGAGAAATTATCTACTTCCCTACCATCGCAATGATGGCGGGGACAATAGCAGGGGGAGAAGGACATGAACAGAATACGGTAGAGAAAAACATTGGGGTAGAGAGCGATATTTGCGAGGTAGATCGTCAATGGTGATTACAGAGATAAAGTTGAAAAAAAACACGGTCATTATAAATGCCCAGACGATACAATGCCGATAGCAGGATTTCCAGTAACTTTAATCCATCATTAAAGAATGCCAAATTGATGATGAAAAAATTATGAAACCATCACTTATTGATATCCCCTCACAGCTTCATTCCAAGCTACGTCGAAATCGACAAATTTGCAAAAATAGAATAACCAGCGGAAAGAAGGAGAAAAAGGACTTGAGGAAACTGTAGGTGGGGAGAAAGCGATTTAGCTTAAAAAAAAAAACCACTCATAAATCATGATGGCGGCGAGCTAAAGTGTCCCAGTATTGGTGAGTTGAATACTTTGCACGTATAGCTGAATTAAAGTGTGAATGTGAAGCTGAGGTGGGATGAAGTGGTGGGTAGAGGGGACCAGAGGGAAAGACGGGACAGCAGTGTTTAGTGATAATGTTTTGAAGGGGGGTTTAGGAGGTGGGGAAGGGGACACAAAGCACGGTGGTAGTGGCAGAAATACACCGAGCGAGTATGCTGGTTGGTTCATGTCGGCTCCGCCCCATCAGGATCACGATAACGACCACTATTATATTACTCCCACGCGACAGACTACTACCACCCCCTGGACATAGGGGGTCCCCCCACGAGGCCACCAGAGGGGCAGACTCGTGCAGACTGCTATTTCTCATAATTCTCTCAAATTTTCATCATCGAAGATTTTGTCCTTGAGTGGGAAATTAAGAGTCATGTGGGCTTACTAGAGTTGGCCAAATGAGGGTCACATTCTTGATCCCTTGAGACTCCACTGTAACCACTTCACCGATCAGCTGAATGTGCTGAAAATTATCAACTCAAACTCAGCCAATTGTCATTGGTGTTTAATATTAGTTTCACGGTCGAGTGACTATCGTATTCGACTCACCTCGCACTCAATATCCTCAATAGTAACAATCTCGCAACAGCCTATCATGCGACTGGACACCGCAATTTCCTGCTTCCCCTCGTTCACTAATTCGACGACTGCAATTCATATCGATTGAATTACCATTGAGTCATACATGTATCGAAATAAATTGACGTAATTTCCTTTTCAATCCACTGAGTAATTTGTACCGTCAGGAAACAGATCCCCGGTGAATATGAACGTAGATATTCTACAATATTTTGACAGAGGACATTCGTCTCTGAACGAGAGACACGAAGCGACTAATCCTTTCGACGCTCGAAAAACATTGGAGTAGAAAGGTGAAAGAAGATTTAAAAAAAGACAAGAAAAATAGTAGGATAAACTGGCCTGTCCATCAACTTGTGCATCGCACACGTGGGCTTGGCCCTGAGTTTGGACAATAATTACACTGCGATATAAAACCCAACAATCTCTCGGACGCATCAGAAGCCTAAACATCACCTGCTCTCCTTGCTGTCATTCGAAAGGGTATAAGTAGACTGGTGAGCAGAAAAATGTGAGAAAAAAAAAGTGAAGAGGAGCAACCGAGAAGGGGTGAAAAATCATCTCTGGAATTTGCTACGAGTATTGGTAAAAATCATCAGTTGGTAATTCATTAATTAGCTGTTGCAGCTGTTTGGTCAACTACAAAGTTAGTTCCAACAATTCGCAATCACTTATTGCTGCTTTATTTTGCAAGACTGAGTAGTGTAAGGGCAGAACCGAACTTCTAACAACGTCAAACCAACTTTTCCACCCTAATCGCAGAGAACACTCGGGTTAATGTATAATTCAGAGTTGCACGAGGGGGAAGTCATCGCATCGACGGAGAGTTATACCTCTGTGTGCGCCTTTTATACGAGCACAAACTTCACGTCCAATGGACATAGATCAAACAGTCTTTCTGACGGAATTGTTATGGCTACGAGACAATTTAAATACACTGCACATTTGAGGGATTCCATCCTCTCTGATTCTACCCGAATGACGAAAGAGGTTGATGCCAGACCATTTTCCCACTTCTTGATGGCATCCTTGCTGAAAACAGGTGGACAATTTTCAGATTTTTCGCGTTATCGCCAGGATTTTTTCCCATAAGAGAGGTTTCGCGCACGCTGAAGAACGAAACAAAACTGGCGTTTGGCCTGTTTGAGTGTTGTTACCTACAATCTGGTGTAGCGCGGGATGCCAACTTTGGATTGCGTGTTATAGCCATTGCACGGGGTATTCCGTGTGCGTCGTGATCGAAGCTTCTTCGTGATTGTCGTGGATCTCGTGACGGCTGGTAACCGACCAACCCTCTCACTGAATTTGTGTAGATGCGTTTTTTAAAAGGGTCTGTGTCAATGAGGTCGTTGGATTTGGATGAATTGGTGTCTTGTTTGGAAATTGATTGGCGCCATCATATCATAATCTTGAGATGAAATGCCGCGAGAAAAGAATGAATTTCTCTTCTTGCAGAAGCAAAAATATTGATTCATCTGATTGAATTTTTACGGTATTTGTATAAAGACTATTTCTGCATAATTTAATCTAATAATAACTTAATTTAATTCATCTTGCTGATGGAATTTGTTCAACGCGACATTCATTGGAAGAAATTGAAATCCACGAAAGTGCATCGGGACAATTCTGTTAGGAATTATCCTCATCGCTTGCGCAACTAGAAAACGATTTCGCTAGATAGGGTTTCAACGTATAAGATTGGTCAAAGACAAGTACCATAAGCGCTCATGGACTTGATGACCATTACATTTTGCTTATTGAATGAGAAAAGGTCACATGTCACTGAATCAACCGTTTCTCACACTAATGTCACAATTATCTCCAACATTTGGAAATCTTGAAGGAGATAAAGCAAGCATCACATCCATCTTCAACCATCATGCAAATATCATGCAAAAAATGTCACAATACTCACAGAAGATCATCCCAGCATCCAATCTACCAATGCTCCTGACACCAGAGTTCTGCAATAACAAAGTACAAGTGTACATTAAAAAACAGTGTAAATTACAGTCGTGAAATTTTTCATCGCAGTCTACCTACATGTCGAAGATATTTTTTGTATAATAATACGAAAAACCGAGTAAACCAGAGAATGCGGTGCACACTGAGACGAGAGGGGCCCCCGATTCGTTACACCCGGTATAGACACTACTCTCCGTGGGGCAATTTACGTGTCAGACTTGTCAGGGTGTAATTTGACTGATAGAGGCCCTGGCAAAACGTGACCGAGACACAAAAGCGACGGGGGTATATGTATCTTTTTATTTTCTCCTTTATTTCCAAGTTTCAGCCTTTTTTTTTCGTTTATTTGGTTTCGATGGTAGATAATTGCGACCGAAAAAACCGCTTGATTTCGAAATATCGGTATTTTAATGCGTTGGAATAATGCGACCCACCGTCCCGTGGGCGCCAGGGAGTTTTTTTGTGGTTTGGGGGAGAGAATTTAATGCCCCAAGTCCAGGGGCTTTTTGCGAAATTTCGGCGAATTTTTTTTTGCGGTCAATTTCGTTTGGCTATTCAGGGTTTTTTTTCTATTGGGCAATTTTTTTTTTTGGGTGAGGAGCTTGTACTTACTGCAATGCTCATGCTCGCATTCACCTCAGATGAAATGAGGATTGTCAGAATGATGGGTGGAATCATGATATAAGTCATGTCTTAGAAGAAAGGTTAGTTGAGATTGAATACTCGACGGCTTCCGGTTTCTGTTTTGTTTGACAGGGGCGGAAAAGAACAGTTTAGGGTGACAATTTTTCTCACTTTGGGGATTTTTTTTCGATTAGGGAAATGGACGACTTGCGGTAAGTTTGAATTCCTAATTTGTAAGAAAGTTATTGCAATTGCTTCGAAAATCGAGGGGTACTGATTATTTTAATAAAAAAATTGAATTTTCTGCCGAAAAATTAAGTCTTCGCCTAAAGTTAATAGTTTCTATGGAGTAATTAATTTCTTTCGTGAAAATAACATTTGTTAGGCGTCAATATTTATATTCTTGGAGTAATATGGTTCATGCGCTCTTTTCTTTCCCTCCAAACCCCTCCTCTGGAGTTAGCGTCACACAGTTGTTTTCTATTCATTCTTTTGATCCCGTCTTCACATTTCTCCTTCTGTTTTATCTTCGCCTCATTTTAATCAATAAATTAGTATCTATTTAAACCCGCAAGCTCTCAATGTAATTATTTGGCATAAATAATTTTTCCTCTCAGTGCACCCCAATTTTTCTTACTTGTGACCCTCATAGGAACCGAAATTTCGGTTCAATGACACAGTGCGATGGTGGTGTAATGGTCAGCATAGTTGCCTTCCAAGCAGTTGATCCGGGTTCGATTCCCGGCCATCGCACATTTTTTGCAATTCCTGAATTGAAATCATACCCAACATTTCATAATCGACATGTGTTCAAAATTTTTTCGAAATTTTCATGACCAATTTTCCGAGATTTCCAACAGTTGCAGTACTTTTATACACAAATAATGATACTTCCATCCTCCGTGGTATATTCGTTTTGAATTAGTCCTGAGTACTCTCGCTACCCAACAATGGCGCCATGTGCATAGCGGGATATAGGAACGCATACCCATTGTTGATCAATTGTTGTTACACAAGAAAAGTTGTTGTCCCAAAATTTAACTCAATACACAATTCAAACAGTTGATTATTCCAACATGAATGAGAGTGATAATAGCTGTCGGTTGTGTCTGAACGACTTCGACGAGACTTTCCTGTCGATATTTTCGAATTCCACAAGCGATGGACCATCGCTCTCCACCAAAATCATGATCTGCCTAGCCCTTCCGGTAAATTGACTTCAAATTCATCAATTTTATTCACAGAAAAATGAATATACGAGTAGTTTCTCTGTTGATACAAAATATTTCTATTTCTACGACGAAACTATCCAGGTTACGGACATTGTTGCTCGACCGATAAAGAAATTTCCATTTATATCACCGTCTTATAAAAAATATAAATAAATAGAAAAATAACAATATGAAACGAGTGGGAAATTGCTCTTGTATTGCATATAGTCTAGTTATTTTTACTAATAAATACGCTGTATGCTGCCGAATGGCTATTTTGCGCATCATTTCCTTCTGTCATGTATAATTCATTGTTTATTTAATATTAATGAATTAAATAAGATTTTTTTTCAACTAATTTTGTCAGATTTTCAATTTAGTTGAATGTCATCATCGTCATTATTCTTATTATCCTTTTCTTCTACACAACCGATGGTCTTTTTTTGATACATATTTGACTGGAAATTTTATATTGATATTTGATATTAGGCAATAGATAATCCTTCCTCTTTCATTATTTTCCCCTCGAATTTTTCAATTGAATGTTCAAGACTTTTCTTTTCTTTTCAATGAAATAGACGTTCTCGGCCATATGTTCTCAAATTATTTAAATTCCTTTGGGCCATGTTTCGGTCAGCAGCAGTAATCAACAGGAAAAAATATAACTAGTTCAATTGCATTACGTTTCGAATACACAAAGCATTCCTCTTCTTTCCTCTCCTTGTTCCGTGGAATCGTTAAAACTTTACTATTCATTTTTCTGAACCTGTCCCCCCACACGATGAATCAATAATAAGAATAATCACAATAATGATAAATCAGCAATTATTACAATATTTAAATACTGCTCTGTGTAAATAAAACAAATACCTCAAATTGTTTAATTTTCAGATTGAGCCCACGACTTCATTCTCCACGAAAATCTGTAAAAATTGCAGCGAAGAAATCACCCGTTTCTACGATTTCCGGGACAAATGCTTGAGAACTCATTACAGTTTATCCCGAAGTTACAAAGATTCAAATAATCGAGAGGATTGTTTCACGAAGGTTGAAAAACCAGACGAAATAATTCCGGATCGCGATCCAGCCCTGGCCCCCGACGATGATTTCCAAGAAACATCGAGAAATCCTGGTTCTATGGCTCCGAAAACGAACTCCTCCCAACGATTTCTGCATCCACTCCCAAACGAAAGCGTATCCACCCCAAAAAACCAGCTGGAAGAGACCCCGGACATCCGGCAGGACCCGACGATTTCCCTAAAAACGGAATCCGAGAGCACAATTTACGAATACAAATGTCTGCACTGCAACAACTCATTCTCAGACTTGGACGCAGCCTCGATCCACTGCATGGAGTGCAGTATTTCACGTGAGGGGAGGAACCTCCCCTCAGAAGACATCACCAATACCACATCAAAGGACCAAAGACCAGAAAGTGAAAGAAAGAGAGTCCCCCCTGACCCCCAGGAATCGAGCGCAATTTCTTCGAACCAATCACCAAAAAAAATCAGACCAGAGAAAGCAACTGTTGAATGCTCAGAGTGCAATACAAAATTCTCGAGTGCATCTCTCCTGAAACGTCACATGCCAGTGCACACGGGTGAGCGTCCATTTGCCTGCGAGACCTGCAACAGAAGATTCTCCCAGATGGGACAGTTAAATTTCCACCGAAAGTTCCACGACAACCCCCGCTACCGCTGCAAATTCTGCGAGAAGCCCTTCCTCCGTCCCAGTGACGTGGAGAAGCACATGAGGACTCACACAGGTGAGAAGCCCTTCACCTGCGAGATCTGCGACAAGTCCTTCGCGCAATTGGTGGCCCTGAAGCAGCACGAGAGAGTCCACACTGGTGACAAGCCCTACAGCTGTGAAATTTGTGGCAAAAGGTTCTCGCAGAAAGCGAATAAAACGAAACATTTGAAGATTCACAAGGAGGGGACGAAGCCTCACACTTGTGGAGTGTGTGGACGTAGCTTTTACGAACACGAGGAGATGGTGCTGCACAGGGCGGGACATGGGGGTGGAAAGCCGAGGAAGTGTGATCAGTGCGACGAGAGGTTCAGAAAACTCTCGGAATTGACTGATCATGTCAGGAGGTACCACACCTTCGAGAGACCCCACAAATGTGTGTTTTGTTCCAAGGCGTTTTACTCTCTGTATAATCTGAAGCAGCATGTCATGATTCATACTGGACAGAGGCCATACCCATGTGCAATGTGTGAATTGAAATTCACGCAGAAGGGGAATTTGGCGAAGCATTATGAGAGGAAACATAAAAATAGAGGATCCAGTCTGGGGGAGGATGGTAAAATTGAAAATAATACAATTAATGACTGACACGGCGTCCATATGTCGTGTGGACCTAAGCGAAAATGCAGAACACTTTTCGAAATTAGATCATTTCGAAACTATGACAGATAGTAAAATGAAACCGACACCATTGGAAAGCTAAATTGGAGAGGTTTAACTACATATGGGTTTGATAATTTTTCGTCCATCAGAAGTTATCAAATCTCAGGGATATTGAGCTCTCGTTAGACGCGAGGGGTTCACTGATTTGTTAGCAACGTTTTTAAGTAGTTCCACTTGAAATTTCGGTGTTGAAAAGACAAAACCGCACACTTGTAGAGTCTATGGACCAAGTTTAATGTGTAGGGACAATCTTGCATTGGGTGGGATATGGGGATGGATAAGCGAGGAAGAAACGTACGAAATTGACTGTCATGTCGGGAGGTACCACACGTTCGAGAGACCTCACAAATGTGCGTTTTGTTCCAAGACGTTTTACCCTTTGTTTAATCTGACGCAACATGTCAACAAAAATCGCATGGAAAAATTCATAAGGGGTGAAACCCCACACTAGTGAAATCTCCGGAAAAAATTTCTATGAATACGAAATTATTACTTATTCTCAGCAGGAGCCATTCCCCTGTGCAATGTGTGACTTGAAACTCCTGTAGAATCCTAATTTGACGAAACGGTATGAGAGGAAGTATAAAATACTATAGATGAAGTCCGAGGGACAATGGAGAAGTTGAAAATTATATGAAAATTAATGACTGACGACTCAACTTCGTTAACTAATACGTTATGAACATGATTATGTATCATATTGAGGACTACTCACTTCCCTCATTTCACAATTGAAAAAAAAAACTATAAAAACCTCACGTGATTGATCGTAAATGCCAGTTAATTCATAACAATATTTATTTACACTCATCTCACACGTTTCAACTATTAAAAATCAAAGTACCTGAAAAATTGATCGCCTACTCACAAGACTTCAATACTGACCTCAATCCTGTGACACTGTTTAAAAATATTAATGTAAATACTTGATGTTAATAGAAACGAAGCTAGTGAACAAAACCTGTGGAAATTTGAATGATGCACTCAACCTTCGCACACGCACTGAATTATTCCCCTTGAAAAAATACAGCGTACAAAATCCTTAGACTATTCATAATCCCTAAACAGTCTGAGAGCATGACTCTCATTTTTGTACAATTGAACTGTTCAGTTCTTCATTAAAAATACAATTAATTGAAACTCACAGCTAACGAACAAGTAAACTTACTTCCCTTTGCGATCCCTGAGTGACTGTAGTCCAAATTCATCGAAAAATTGATCAACTTTTATTTACATTATATCAGCAATGACTTGACCCTGTCATCGTCAATTTCCTGAGTCACATTTTGGAAATTCCCCACCAACAACTTCTCGAAAATTCCACTAAGAGCCACTTGAGCAGAGTTATCCATGGCATCATTTCCCCCCTCAAAGTTCATCAGTTCTAAATAATCACTTGATTGCAAGAGATTGTCCCCTAATATGTGATCAGATAATTCATTCATTGTCAGAACGTTTGAGGATCTTTGGTACTTCAGACATTGAATCAAAATTTTGTAATTCATTAGTTTCTGGATGCGGAGGCCCTTGGGGCGTGCTTGTTACGCACCCAGGAGCTTCATAATTACCTTTTGATTGGCTAATCTGAATTGTGGGGGTCGCTAAATTAGTTGACACATCCTCTTTCACTCCGATCTTGATTAAATTACTGGGAATTGTCTGGATGGATCTGATCTGAGTGACGCTTGTGATTTTTCTCTTGACGATTCTACATCTATATCAGCATGGACTTGAGCCAGTCGTCATCAATTTCCTGAGTCACATTTTGAAAATTCCCCACCAACAACTCCTCGAAAATTCCACTAAGACCCACTTGTCCAGAGCTATCCATGGCATCGTTTCCCCCCTCAAAGTTCATCATTTCTAAATAATCACTCGATTGCAAGAGATTGTCTCCTAACATCTGATCAGATAATTGATCAACACCAGGTTTCTCTTCAATTTCATCGTCTGAAAGTTTGAGGATCTTCTTTGGTACTTCAGGCATTGAATCAAAATTTTCTAATTCATTAGTTTCTGGCAGCGGAGGCCCTCGGGGAGGGCTCGTTACACACCGATTGGCTTCACAATTACCTTTTGAGGGGCTAATCTTAACTGTGGGGGTCACTAAATTAGTCGCCAGATCCTCTTTCACTTCGATCTTGATTAAATTATTGGGAATCGTCTCGATGGATCTGATCTGAGGGACATTTGTCATTTTTCTCTTGACGATTTTAGATCTAAAATCATGTTTCCCTCGGTTACCATCACAAGTGGAAGGCCCTGTCCCCTGCTTCATCACCGCAATTCCAATTTTCCCAACTGGAACTGAACTATCGATGTCAAAGATACTTGAGACTGGGTTTGAGAATTTCTCGTTGGACTCTTGGGGGCTCTCTTGTTTGATTGGTTGGTGGGTGAGGACTGCCCTGGACCTGTACGTCGGGCTAATTTTACCGGTGAAAGGGGAGCTAATAGTGCTCGGTGTTGTCACACCCAAATTATCGAGTTTTCCACTGTCTTTTGAGGAACTTTCGTTGCTGGGAGTCACAGGGGGTGTGTAGACACCCAGTTCAGTGGAGATCGCTGTCGCTTCCTTATTCTTACCAGTTTCAGTCCTCGAATAGGTCTTTTTCGATAGCTCCTCGATCCTTCGGGGGATGAATTTGAATTCCTCGTAGCCGAAGGGCCAGGGACACTGAAAAAACAATGGAAATGTTAGTCATTATGAAAATATAACCTCAGGTTAAATAATAAGGACGATCTTCTTGCATTGAAAAAAGTCATGAGTGTCCATTTTGCCCCCCTAGTCCCCAAATTTCGTGAACGAATGCATTATTTCGCAAATTTGTCAGGTCTTTCACATGAAAACAATTGTCATTTCATATTCAGCTGCCAAATCATTCAGTTTATTCAATGCAAATTGTTTGTTTGTTTGTTCATGCGATATTGAAGCTTCAAAGTGATAATTATATGGAACTTCCCCCCATCGAAATAAAAAAATATAATTTTTAACAGAATTTTTTCGTTTTGGAAGTTCTAAAAATTCACTCACCTTTTCCTCCTCGCACAGCCAGACAGCCTCATCATGATTCACCTGTATAGCCCTGATCTTCTTGTAATTACCCACTTTATGACACAGTGGACAATACTCATCCATCCTACAACACCAATATTAATGAACAAATGTGGCGTTGCCCCTTTGTTTTGAGGTTAAAAATGAGATACGTTTGGGAATCGTTTGGGGTGGAATACGTACTTTTAGCGTGTGTCAGGTGGGCACACTCAACAGTCATGCGAGGCCTTGAAAATTACAATATATACATTATTCTCAGTTGTTTTTTGAATCCTGTAAATACTCGTAATATAGTTTATACTAATTTTACCGGTTTAATAGCGACCGCATGTTCAAAAAAATAAACACCAGCAAGAGATTACGCGGCCATATTGAATTGTTAGAGATTAGCGACGCCACGCGGGAATTTACAATACTTCCGAGGCTTTTGTTGGGTTTTCATGATATTGTACTTATGTTTATAAACAAAGTCCTGTTCAGAAACCACTTCGTTGCCATAAAATAGTTTTTTAATGGAAAAAATATAAGCAATTGAGTGATTAAGCTTGTGGTAGTCGTGGATTACGTGGGCGTTTGGGGGTAATAAATAAAATGCCTTTTTTTACGAATAAATTTTCACCGAAGAAAACGCCGATTAGGAAAGCGTCGGTATCGTTGGCGAATAAGGACTTGAGTCCGAAAAGAATTGAGAGGGAACTTGGACCGGATATCGGGGCTATTAGGATTCGGTTGGGGGAACAGGAGGCGACTTTTGATGGGGGCAATTGGATTCCGGGTAAATTATTATAAACGGTTTTTTATTTTGTCAATTTGATAATGAACATGACATCCTTTCGATAGTGATTTATTTTAGGAGAGAATGTTGAGACATTTTTTATGGAGAAAGTGGTTTACTACAAAAATTATACCAATATTTTCTCAAAAATGTCACTCGAGAAGTCTCTGAGATTAATTTGAATAACAAATGGGAAATTGCTCTTGTATTGCATAGAGTACAGTTATTTTTGTTAATAAATTAGTAATGTGTCTTCTATCATGTACAATGCTTTATTTTTTTTTTTATTGGAGTGAATAAGATTTCTTTTCAACTAATTTTGTGAGATTTTCAACTTAGGTGCATGTTATCATCATTATTATTCTTATTGTCCCTTTCTTCTATACGACCGATTGTCTTTTTACAGTTCTACCTCTCTCAGCCCTCCCATAAAATGTTAATAGAAACTTTTAAATTCATGAAAAATTAGACATTTCCAACAATTATCATATAGATTAAATCATTGAATGTAGCTATCGTACTCATCTTTTAACTTCGACTTAGTGGCATTTAAACAAACATTTTAAGCTATAATTGAATTCATTTGAAGCATGATATTCAAAGATATCCTCCCAATTCGAATTTTCAAAAAATACTGGGTCAATATACCCCAAAAAAATCCAAAAAGATTACAAAGCTACTCGCAGCAAAAAATTCTCACAACTGATCAAATATGAAATTATTGCTTTCAACTTCAGAAACTGGAAAGGTAGGAGGCACCTTCAAAGAGAATGAAAAACTGAAAAAAGAAGTTCGACGACTGGAAGAAGAAAATAATTTATTGAAGATAAAGTTCGATCTGCTATTAGACATGGTGAGAAATTAATCTCAAATCGATCTCTTTAAAATCTCCCTTACACTCTTTGGAAATGAATCCTGGAATTACAGAAAAAAATTTTGAAATTTTGAACGTCTAATGTGTGCTTTTACTGACAAATCATTAAATTTCTGGAATATGCAAGAAAATTTGCTTAAATTTTCAATTTCAAGATCCATATGACGATAAAAATGGTGGAAATTGAAGCCATTTGTTTTTTGAATTTTCAATCTGTCGAAAATACAGTTGAATGTCATTTTTAATTTTCAGAAGAAGTTAGTTGACCATGAAACACTCAATTTCGTTGAATTTTCTAGATGAATAAAAAATCCCACAAACGATATTCCCCCGCATCGAATTACAAAACATTCAACAGTATAACGCAATCATCTTTACAGATCACAGAGACAACAGTTGAGGCAGAGCTACACAAAACCGAACTCCAAAGTCTTAAAGCAAAACTGTCAAGATCTCGCAAATGACATCAACAATTATCCTAAAACCTCCAAAGTCAACCAGATGCCAGCTGATATCCCCAATTATCCCCAACCCACAATTAACATAATCATCTCTACAAATTAAAGACAACAGTCGAGGGAGAGCCCCGCAGACCTCGAGATCCTCAATCCCACTGTCGAAATCTCGTAAATAATTATCACAATTCTCACTGATTAAGGCACTGAATTCATAAAAATGTGTCATAAAATTACTCTCTGTACAATTACTGAACATTCTGAAGGCAGTGCAATATGCACCTAACTGAATATAGACTAGCCACGTTAATTATTTTGAGGGCAAGTTCTCTTGGTGTGACCTTCTACCCCACACACTCCACATTTTCTCTTGACACCAGTCCCTCCTCTGCCCCCTCGTCCCCCTCTTCCCCCTCTGCCTCCACCCCATCCACCCCCGCCCCCTCCCCCGCCCCCGCCGCCAGGATTATTCTCTCCATCTCCATCAGCCCAGACGAAAAATTTACAAGTGCTCCCCATCCCCTGTGGACAGCCCCAGAACTGTCTTCCTTGGTTGGGTCCCTCCTTCCTGACAGTTAATTTCCTCGCGGGCTGTCCACACTGGCACCGAGGGGCATTATCATCCCCTTGATTATGATTCCTATCCCCACCTCGTGGGGGAGGATCCCACTCGTCATTACGTCTGGCCGGCTGATTCCCTCTGGGTGGTGGTGGTTGATGTCTCGGTTCAGCCTGTCCAAGATCTCCATCGTCAGCCCAGAGGAAGAAGTCACAACCTGTTCCCTGGGATTTAGAACATTTATAGAACAGTCTTCCCTGGTTGGGCCCCTCCTTCCTGACTGTCAGCTGGACAGCTGGCTGATGACAATTGCACATGAAGGAGTGAGTGTCGTTTTGGGGGGTTCGAGAGGTGCTGGGGGGTCTGGGAGGCGCCACTCTGGGTTTCTTGGGGCCTGGGGGGGCGGGCCCGTCATTATTGCTGCGTTTGGAGTTTCTGGGGTTGTCTGGGGGTCTCATCGGTCCTGGGTTGGGGGGACGGGGGGGCGCAGGTGGGGGTCTGGGGGCAGGACGCGTGCTCTGTGTTGATGTTCCTGGGAGGGATCTTCCGGTGCTTCCGTTCTGGGGACGAGCAGCAGCTGGGGAGGTCATGAGGTATTTGAATATCATGTAGATAGAATAAAAATCACTTCTTTTCATCGCATCCAAATATGGATATCATAAAGTGTAATATTTAGGATGAAAAATTCATTTCGTAATGTGAACAATTCAAGGCGAATTAATATTTTAAACAATTTGTCCAATTTTGAGAAAAAAATTGAGATTTAAAAAATTGAACTTTCAAGTTTTCGGTGGAAAGGCTCTCTAATTCATGGAATTTATAGAATTCATAGAATGCATAAAATATTGATAAACTATAATTTGATCCCAGATGTTTTGAAAAATTGGTCATCGCTTGGAATTACCTGGTGCAGATGCCTGGAGTCTCTGAGTGCTCTGACTGCTCCCATACCCACTGTCCGGAAGGCCAGCTCCCCTCTTGATGTTCGCCTCACGAATCCCCATGATCTCATTGAACATCTGATCACACCCCCCAATGCACGTGTCCACCTGAGACCCCAGCAATGGCACAGTCCCAGGTCGAATCTTCACCCTCAACTTCCTGAAGTCCTGGCACCTGTTGCAGGAGTCTGGGAGTACCGAGACCCCAGTGACAGTCTCGGGGAACCAAATGGCATTGGTGCAGCCTGGAAACCCCATGCACCCAATGTACTTGCCCACCCCCTGCCGTTTGTCCTTCAACGTCATGTTGCAACCGCACTTGGGGCACTTGAATATCACCACCTCCTCGGGTGGCTCCGTCATCTCTAGCTCGGGAGCATCACTCGGTCTCTCGTCCAAGTACTCCGACAAAGCTGTGTCAATTAAATTCGCACGCTCCAGTGCCACTCTGAAGACCTCTCTGTACTTATTTATTTGTGTCTGCAAAACCTCCTGGGGGGTCTTCTGACCCTCGCAGATGAGTTTCAAGTCGTTCTCGAGTTCAGCTCGAAGATTGGGCTTTGACATCTGGAATCCCATGTTGTCGTAGCCCAACACCAAGCCAATTCCCAATTTTCCCGGGATCAGGTACTGATTGTCTCGCATACCCACGTACTGACGAGATTTTATGGTGTCGATGTGCTCGGCGTGGGTTGCGTCAGTGCCGATTCCGTGCTTGTCCATCAGCGCGATCAGGTCGGCTTCGGTTAGGAGGTTCGGGGGGGAGGTCTTCTCCTCCACCATTGATATGTCCGTTGGCCTGAACACCTGCGGAAAATTAAGTTTGGAATTATTTCGCTGAGAATCGTCTGGAAGATTTGGGATTCATAAAGACAATCAAATTCGATATTTCTAGTGATGCAAAATGGTCAATTTTTTTACAGGTTGTTCTTAATTTGTTTTTTTTTTTAAACTAAAGATGCCACTTACGGAAAAATTTTGTAGAAAAACCCATTAAATTCGCCAGAAAATTCTACTGGATTCGTATTTCGCAGTTTATCTGGGCGTTTTCTTACAGTAAAATAATGTGCAATGGAAAATATTTTATAGAAAGAATAAATAGGATTAATTTCCTCCCAATTTGATTGACAAAATTTTCATGTATTGACGAAAAATCTTACTTTAATATCCTGAATATCTCGAGTCACCAAATCCCCACAAGTGCAAAACCATTCTTACTCAAACAAAAAAAAACCCACAGACCTGGCGTTCCTCATAGAGATGAATCTCCTTAGCATTCCACCTCTCATAAATATAAACGTCCAGATAATTCTTCGCAATGATCTGGAGTCCATTCGTCGTGAATTTCTCGCCAGCAATGTCAATCTCCACAGTTGTCTCGAAGCCCTCAGCGTTCTTCGAAAGGCAGGCGAGGAAGTGTCGAACCACAAACTCATAGACTCTCGCCTCATTCCCCTGGAGCGAGTCCGTGAATTTCGTCGGGTGAATTGGGGGATGGGCCTGATCGCTCTTCTTGCCTTGTCGAGGTGTGATGCCCTCGTTGAGGACTCGTTGAGCAAATGCCCCCCACTCTGGATGATCGGCCTGCTGTTCCACGAGAGGCTGGAGACTCAAGCCCTGCGGGAATATGTTGGTTTCAGTCCTTGGATAGCTGATGAAGCCCTGAGTGTACAGTCTCTCAGCGATCTTCATGGTCTCCTTAGCGTTCATCCGAAGCTTCCTCGAGCCTTGCTTCTCCAGCTCCACAGTGTCCAGGGGCACTGGACGCCACTTGCTCTTGGGTTTCGTCGTGATTCTCTCGACTGTAGCGTCAGGATTCTCCAGGCAAATGTCCAGGAACACCTGGCAGGGCGTCTTCTCGAATAATCGGTGTCTTGCCCAACGAAATTCCACGTTTAGGTTGTCGTGGTTGTCGCTGACCCTGAGCTTCCAGTACGGCTCGGATTTGAAGCGCTCGATGGCGAGGAATCTCTCGACTACGAAACCCAGGGTGGGGAACTGACAGCTCCCGTAGCTTATCAGCATTTCGGCTAGGGTGCGGGGGAAGACCTTTTGGAGGCGAAGGGTCTGGAAACGAGTGAAGGCTGCACCTATTCGGAGATCCAGCTCTGAGCGGACGTCCACTGCATCGCTCACCTGCTGATTTGGCACACCCAGAGTTTGGATCGCTCGATTTATCGAGGTCGCTGTTATCTCGGAGAAATTCGCCCTGGGAATGTGGGGGACTTGTGAAGACGGTTTTTCAATGGACAAACGTTTCAATAACGAAACGGTAAAATGATTCAAGTAGACTTTAGCTTAGTTTTCGAGCAATATCTGCGAATGCAATAGACGTCCCTGGGGACTAAGAAGTTGCAGATTAGGAATGCAAAAATGAGTTTCGGATGTATTGAAGAATTGATATGGTTTATTTCGTGTTTTGGAAACTATTAAATTTTGAAGAAACAATCAGAAGAGATTTTCTTAAAGGGTTATTAAAAGCTCTACAAAAAATGCATCCCTCTGAAATTATTCTAAACATCTCCCTTTGAAGATGTTTAGAATATACGCAACAGATATGATAATAAAAATAATTAAAATGACTGCAATAATAATAATCAAAATGTAAAATAAATTATTAGATTTTAAGGCCTGAATAAACGGAAAAAAATCATACGTTCAAAGGAAAATAAAATGAATGAAAGAACGAAGAAAGATTTGTTCTCCACAATAAGTTTTCCATTCTTTGTTATTGTGTCCCTGAATGTAATCGATGGAATTAATTAATCACCTGTAAACTCTGATGTTCGGTTTAACAGCCTGGCAGACTTGAATAATCTCATATCCAATATTCTCCCCCTCTCTATCACAATCAGTCCAGATGATGAGAGCCCCACAGCCCCTCACCTCCCTCTCGATCGTCTTCTTGATTTTTATGTAATTATCGTCTGAGCACTGCTTCGTCACAGGTGCGTCGAAGAGGGAGAGGGGGTGGCATCCCTGCCACTTCCTGTAGGCCCCCACGAAATCGTAATTTAGTAAATGACCGGAGACCGAGGTCATCACCATCGTGCAGTTCTGGTTCCATAAATTAATCTCGAATTCGTAGATCTTGTTGTATTTTGATAGCCCCTCTCTCTATTTATAACAAAATCACGTAGTAGGTTGATTTAATTGCATCAAATGTAGAGGAAATGGGACGAATGCGCTTCATTCAGAAGTGTTTTCAATGGATATGTGAAAGAAATGTAAAAAATTTCTTCTGAAACTTTTTTTGTCGAAGAATTTGAGGGCAATAAAGATGATTTTCTCTTGAAACATCCGGGAACATTTATAGTTTTTTTATTGAGATCTTGAAATCTTTGCAGAATATCCAAAATTTTGTAGAGATATTAGATGCAGAAAAAATTGATCAATTTATTCAAGCGAATTTAATCAATAGTTTACTAATTCATTGAGTAATGATAATTTCATAACAAATTAATAGTAAATTAATGATTAATAAATTGATTAATTGATATTGAGTTCATCAAATGTTTTCATGTTTAAATCTGAGGAAAATACAAAATATTTGAAATCATTTCTACCGGGAAGATTGAGACCTAAAAAATTCCTGATTGAGAACTGAAAAAATTTTCAAACAACACTTGTTTGACAACTTGTTTATTTTTCTCTCAGTGTAGGAGCAATTGTTGGAGAACTTTGAGACTTTCAATTTTAAATAAATGAATTTTTCTTTTGATGATTTTCAACTAGCGATTGATTTAATCCAAAACAAGACTGAATTTTTCTCCGAGTGTCCCACAGCTTCAACTTCATTCCCCAAAGAGACTATAAAAATCAGTACGAAGTGGTAAACAGTTCAAGGTGATTTCTTCCTCAGCTGAGTTTTCGCGGAATATCTCCGAATCTACAGGAGATAACGAAATTTTCGTGACGACCTTTTTTGCAGAGCAAATTAAGGGCTCCAAGAAGGTTCCAACAATAATTTTGCTATCTTCCTCAGGTTCCGAGATAATCCTTGACATCTGGGCAACAGTCAAAATCGACAAACCGGTTTACCACTTTACTACTTAAGCCTTCTCATCTTTCCCATAAAAATCATGAAAAATCCACTTCACTCGATGAATCACAAATCCATTACTCACCCGTCTCGATGCTCCCCTGGACAACAGTCCAGCGATATTCTTCGCGGCATCGTTCTTCTCCGCGACATTTAACACCTTCATAACGCCCCCGCACTTCCCCTCAATGACCCCCGATTTACCACAGAACCCCCTCACTCGTTCCCTAAAATTCTTCCTGATTCCCAAACAAACCCCAAAAAAACGAAACCGCATACTTCAATTTGAGGTTAAGACGTCTCGTCATTTCCCGCATTGACAGTCCTCAACACCAATTAATAATAATTCCCGAAGCCCGTCAATTATCTCAACAAATCGTCAATCACCTGCAATTCCCCCGAAACAATCCGCACCGACTGATCATCAAAGTCTTTGTAATTTTTGTCGCTAAACGATGTCAACAACATTTGGCGGTCTTTCACTCAAACGTAAGAGGTCATCTGTAGTTCTCGTGTGTCGCGCAACAGTGCGGATGTCGCGCAGATTTTCCCACCGAAGCACTGATTGGATAGTTGAAGTTGCACTCACCGAGGGAATAGAACCAAACATAACTCCCAATTTTCAGTGCAGTTGAACTTTCCAGAGAATTCAACTCCTCGTGCTAAAATCATTAGTCTTTCCGCTGTCGCATTTATCAGTGAAAAAACACGCTCAAAGACAAGATAATGAGGGAAATTGTGCATCTGCAGGCGGGACAGTGCGGCAACCAAATTGGTTCCAAGGTCGGATTTTCTATTTATTTTAAATTTAATATTTTCCAACGGATGTTTGCCATTTTTCACGGCGTGCCCTCGAGGCTCTCGGCTCAGGGATGCTATTGCGTTTAATTGAATTAACGAAATGTCCGGACACTCGAAACTTGATCAGAATGTTTCATCGTCGAGCATCAATTGTTGGAAATGATTATTAATGTTCTTTTATTTTTTCTTCCTTTTTATAATTTTATTCATATTTTTCGTATTTTTTTGGCCGTTACAGTGATTTCCATTTTTCTTTTATTTCTTTTTATTCGGTTTCATTGAAATGTTCAACACGTGGTGGCATTATTAATAGACATTTTTCCATGGATATGAATAGGATGGAATGCGGGGAATAAAAAAAATTGCGTGTGACTAATATGTGTCATGGATTCGAGGAAGAGAAAATTTTGAGATATGGGTGGAATATTATTACGCGATAAGTTTCGCGCAGGAAGATAATCATCTTATCTTTGAGGATTGGGTGATTCGGGGATTGTTGAGGGCCTGTAACGGTGTGGAGACGAAAAATGATCGGGGAAAAATTGGAGAGAGAGAAAAGGGTTTTTGGTATGCGCTTGAAATAACTGGGGTGTTATGTAGTGCTGAGAAATGCCTGGGTATAGGTGACATGCGTTCTATTCGAATAGACGACGTTGGTACATGCGCAGCTGCTATTTTAGATTTTATTTGAATTCTCGTGTATTTTTCGAAGGCGAGGGTTCGGGGGGCTTTAACGGTTTCCGGGGTGGGATTTGTCGTTATGGGGAGTTATTGGTCTTCAAGTTTTTCTTGTTGAATTTCTTTATTTGCGTGAGGCGGGGGAACGGGACCTAGGATCGCCAGCATTCGCCGTTTTCTCTTTTGAAATGTAATGGGCGCCATAAGCGGTTTCGACTTTTGAGAAATGCGTTATTATTTTTGGAATGAAGGATTTCAAGGGAAATTGTCAAAAGATTTATTTTTGTGGCTGAGGAAATTTCCTGGGAAAAGATCTCTTGAAATTCTTTCTTAAAACTATTTATTATTGAGGCAGTTTGATAAGTAGGGAGAGGTAAAATTACAACATGGGAATTCGTTTCTTTTTTTAGTTCTTGTTACAGAATTCTGTGATAAAACTCGATGACGAGGCGTTGGTACATGGACAGATGGTATTTTAGATTTTATTTGAGTTCTCGTGTATTTGGGGAAAGTGAGGGTTTGGGGGTGGGATTCGTTGTTATGTGGAGTTAATCTTCTTCAGTGTCTTCTTCACGGTTGAATCTCTTTATTTGCGTGAGGCAGAGGAGCGGGGGGCCTAAGATCCCCGCACCGATCATTGCCATCATCCGCCTTTTTCTCTGTTGAAATGTAATGGGTGCCATAAGTGGTTTCGACTTTTGAGAAATGCGTTATTATTTTTGGAATGAAGGATTTCAAGGGAAATTGTCGAAAGATTTATTTTGTGGCTGAAAAAATTTCCCGTAAAAAAGATTTTTTGAAATTCTTAAATTATTTTTTCAATGTACCTGGGGTGAAAATCGATTCATTGGTATTCCAACCACTGCCGTAGTCTGGGTATGACTCCTCACAATTCCACTTTTCGCACATTGCAGAGGGAAAATCCTCGATAATCGCACGAGAGAGAGCATTTCGCTGTCAATAGTTATCCTCGAAGACTCAGAAATAAATGAAGAGTGTTATGCTCATTTGTCCTGAGTCTTCAGGCTTGCTTTCAACTGTTCAATCACTTTACAGTTTTGGGAGATAATTTCTGACGAGCATGGCATCGACCCCACTGGCAGATACGTTGGAACGAATGATCTTCAGCTAGAGAGGATCAATGTTTATTACAACGAAGCAGGAAGTTAGTACAAATAATTGTTTATTAATTGTCATGAGACATCTGAGAAAAATTCCCCGATTATTTTGTGAATGTCTTTAAGCCAAAGAGATTGAGAGGAAGTTATTGGTAACACGAAAATTATCCCATCAGATAACAAATATGTTCCTCGTGCTATTCTCGTCGACCTCGAGCCAGGGACTATGGACTCCATTCGCAGTGGTCCCATCGGTCAGATCTTCAGGCCCGATAATTTCGTTTTTGGACAGAGTGGAGCTGGAAATAACTGGGCTAAAGGACACTACACAGAGGGAGCAGAGCTCATCGACTCTGTTCTCGAGGTTGTGAGGAAGGAAGCAGAAGGATGTGACTGTCTCCAAGGATTCCAGCTGACTCACTCCCTCGGTGGTGGCACTGGCTCAGGCATGGGGACTCTTTTAATTTCAAAAGTCAGGGAGGAGTACCCCGATCGTATTATGAATTCTTTCAGTGTGGTTCCATCGCCAAAGGTAATTGATGGAGTCAATGTAATTGTGAAAATACGTAACATCAACTGAACAATGAATGAATGAATGAATGAATCAATTAATTGATTAATTAATTAATTCAATTTTTTAAATTAAATAATTAATTGATTCATTCATTAAGATTGCTTTTCGCATTTTTTAGGTATCAGATACAGTTGTTGAGCCCTACAATGCCACACTATCAGTGCACCAACTGGTGGAAAATACTGACGAGACTTTCTGTATCGACAACGAAGCACTTTACGATATTTGCTTCAGGACCCTGAAGTTGACTTCACCAACTTACGGTGATTTAAATCATCTCGTTTCAGTAAGTTCATTCCACAAATGCACTTTAAAAATTTCTGGCTCAAATTTCCCGAACACTTTTTGGAAATTTTCATCACATTATAGTTACGTTAAAATTTCAAGGAATATTATCATTGAAAATTCGGGAATCAGTGGAAACTGGGAATTAGTCCTAAGTTTAAGTTTTCGGTTTTTTATTTTTTATTTTTTGTTGAGGTATTTAATTTTTTCCAATCAATTTTTCAGGTCACAATGTCAGGTGTGACGACGTGTCTGAGATTCCCAGGCCAATTAAACGCTGATCTGCGTAAATTGGCAGTGAACATGGTACCATTCCCACGTCTTCATTTCTTCATGCCAGGTTTCGCTCCACTGACTGCCAGGGGAAGTCAAGGATATCGCGCACTAACGGTTCCAGAACTCACACAACAGGTGAATATCAAATTTAAGATATTTTTCTCGAATCTTCATATTTTATAACTCATCTAACTCGTCTTCCTGTTGATAAAAAATTTGAAAACATTGAATTTTGAGTGAATTTGAAATTCAGTCTTTCCTTCCTAAATCTAATTAAAACTCTCCTGAAAATTAAATACATAATTAACTATGAATGTCCAATTTATCAGAAATAGGCAAAATCGTAATACAGAGTTTAAATTATTTTATTACATACAAAATCAGGTAACTTTATTGTAAAATTTTTCAAATATTTTATAAATCAGATGATTATTAGATTAATTGAAAAATCAAATTCAGATATTTAGAATTAATTGTTCAATTATAATTGGGAATTAAAAAATATTTTCAAATTTAAATAAAAAGTTATGAACTTTTATCTACAATTAACATCTTTCAGAATTAGTAACAATTTTTTCCGATCCCTGATTTATTTCCAAACAATATACATGCGAATAAGAAAATATGTCTGAAATTTCTCATTCAATTTTCTCATCTAACAAAAAAAAAAATCTGATGAAGTCCCAATGAACTGAGCGAAACGACCCCATTATAATCGTCTCATTGTATTCCCGACAGATGTTCGATGCCAAGAACATGATGGCAGCCTGCGACCCTCGTCACGGTCGTTACTTGACAGTAGCAGCGATATTCCGAGGTCAAATGTCGATGAAGGAGGTGGACGAGCAGATGTTGAACATTCAGAACAAAAATTCTGCCTATTTTGTTGAGTGGATTCCCAACAACGTCAAAGTAGCTGTCTGTGACATCGCCCCCAAGGGTCTGAAGATGTCTGCCACCTTCATCGGTAACTCCACAGCCATTCAGGAGATCTTCAAACGCATCAGCGAGCAGTTCACAGCCATGTTCAGACGTAAAGCCTTCCTCCACTGGTACACGGGGGAGGGCATGGACGAGATGGAGTTCACAGAGGCTGAGAGCAACATGAATGACTTGGTGTCTGAGTACCAACAGTATCAGGTAATTAAACACTGTAACCGACTTGAAATCGTCAATTCATCTGTTCTCCAGTGGAGTTGAGTAATTAATGAATAATTGATCAATTATGACAGGAGGCAACAGCAGAAGACGAAGAGGCCTTCGATGACGAGGAAGTCATGGAGGAAGAGGCAGCTGAGTAAAGTTATATCTTCCCAGAAGTTTTTATCCCTTTTTGTGATGAACCTATCACTCAAACAGACTTCCCTTTCCATTGAATAGGCAACGACTCCTTTAAGTATTTCTTTGTAACTTTTTTTGTAGAAAGCATAAAATATATCATTGCCAACTCGAATTCGTGCATTGTTATTCGCATGAATCCTTGAACGATCCTGAATTACATGATTATATCGTGATGGGGGATGAAAAAATGAAACAAACTCCAAATTTTTTTTACTGTCAACTTTATTATCAAAACTAAAAACTATACAATTCAATATACAATTCCCCCATCATTCCTTCACAAAAGTATCTGTACAAATAATAAAAAATAATTATCGAACTAAATTATTAATGTAATTACATTGTCATCACCGCAAAAAAAAATTATTTCAAGTTTTTCACAAAATATCTTCCATAGACACATTTCGTCGAATTGAATTACTGGATCCCTCTGTATATTTATACCAAACCCCATACTTGGCAATTAAATTTCGGTACTGCTTCCCAGGTTTATCCCCCTTCGGTGAAGTCTCCACAACATTATTCACCGAAGGTTTCGTAAACCCCTCAAAAAAGTTCCTGAACTTCGTCGCTTTAGGAGTAACAACCATCTCCATCTCGCTCAGATGATTCGGCCTGAAGGCACTGGCAGACGGTATGGGCTCTTTCGGCTTTGAAACCTCGTCCTCACCATCCTTCGACCCCTCAGGCTCACTCGAGGCGCCCCAGGCAACAGCGGCTCTCCTCAACCTCTCAACCTCCAGCTCGTGCGCCACAATCTGCTTAACAGCATACGACAACGGCCTCCGAGCCTTGCAATCAGGGAAAATCCCCGCCTCATAGAGATCAGGTTCAATCTTATAATCGAGAGCTCCTTCCTCGCTCTTCTCCTGCACGAAGGAGATCCCCAGATCCAGCATGACATCTATCAGCCTCTCAAAGTCAGCTTTCTCTTTGGTAGAGTAAAGATTGCTAGCCACCGACCTCAGCTTTGGATTGAGAATTTCAAACAGAAAAGGTGCAATATCCAGGACAATTGTTGCAGTGTCTTGCCCACGAGACTTCCTAGCCACCGACAATATCCCCATTGTTTTGGTGGTCTTCTGCCAGACGTCTCCAGCTACATGGGGGAACGTTAATTTAGGATTGACTGTACCAGCAAAACCGAAGTGCCAAGTGACGAAGCAGTAGCCAGTGTACCCTGCCACTGTCCAATCCTGCGTCGTGTTGACGACTGTCGTGATCCTGTCGTACAGTTGAAACCATTCCAAAGATATCGATACCTTGCTCATCTTCTCGTGACAGTTCGGGGGGTAGTTCTCGAAAACCCCCTGAGTCAATCTCTCTGAGTTCTCGCTGTGGGACACCTGCAGAATCCTCTGGGCTCGTTCTCTCGGGGTCAGGGGCCCAGCCCTGTCCATGGGGACCTGCAGGATCTCCCTCCAGGCCTCGAAGATCGACTTCTTCATGTCCTTGTTGCCGAGGCTGTGGTTTGACTTACCACAGTCTGCGCCCAGGTACTGGAGGGCACCCAGACAGGCTCGAATGTCACAACCAGATCTCTCTGCTAGCTGGATTAACGTGCCTTCCTTGATTTTCAGGTGCTCACGACGGGCTATTGTGGCCAGACGGCCTGCTAGGTTCGCTGGGGAGACCTTGGGGACGTTTATTATGTATGCCATTTGTCGCAGCGACCTGAAAGACACGGAATCGATGAAGAACTGGTGGAATTCACTCGCTTTTTATGGTATTCATCTGTGTTAATTGAATTTATTCTACTGGGGTTTTTATTGTCTGATGTAATTACCTGTTATTTAGATCGTTTTTTAATTATCGAGTGAGGGGGGTTGAGAAGAAATTTTGGGAGACATTTCTCTTGTGGAAATTGACCGGCGAATTACCCAATTTTCAAGTAATTTTTTACAATAAATAACTTTGAATGATTAAATGAGCAAGTTTGGACTTCTTGGAAATTTCTGTCACATTATAATTTCATTGAAACTTCACGGAACTTCGTCATTGAAAATTCAAAATTTTGTAGATAATCAATGGAACCTGTCGATTTTAATTAAATTATTCCATGAAAATGAGCGGAAATGGGAAAAGAAAAAGAAATTTAGAAGGACAGATTTACCTCAAGGCGGGGGTGTAGGCCTCGTTACAGATGCCGATAATAGGCCTCTTGCAGTACTCATTATCCTTGGCAGAAAGTTCCTTCGACTTTTTCCCCTTGGCCGTTAACTTCCCTTGAACGAACTTGAGGAGAAGTTCGATCGAAGGTGCTGGAGCCCCATCAATCTCATCCAGGACGAGACAGTTGGGCCTTGGGTCTGCTCCTATCAGAGATCTCATCTGAGTTGAAGACAACAGCGCCTGCCTAACATTTTAAACGACAATAATTGAGATAAACTAATGTGAATATTCCATTGGCTTCAAGTGACAATTTTCAACATTTTTCAATATAACTCGTGGGTTTTATTGATTCATTATTTCTTTATTTTTTGATGATTTATTGAACAATTTATTAGTTTTTGGCCAATTCTAGTTTAATGCAAATCCGACAGAATTTCTACCAAATTCACTAGGATTTTCCATTAAATTTCTTCGTGCGTGCACTATTTTTTCTACCGTAAAAAATCAATGACCTACCTGAAAGCATCTGGACCCCTCTCATCACTGGCATTGATCTCCACGACGTTATACCCCGCATGTCTCGCCACCAGATGAGCCAGAGTGGTCTTCCCCAACCCCGGAGGGCCACTCAACAGTGCAATCTTGTGCACCGGGAAGCCCCTCTTGTCCACCAGCTCGACCTCCTCCTTCTTCACGAACTTCTTCCATCCAGGTCTCTCCACAGGCGCTCGTTTCCTGACCAGCTCCCGCCCGAAGACGACTTTGTCCCAGAGTTTGATCCAGTGTAAGAACCGACTGTTGACAGCTTCATCAGACAGGAGTTCCATGTACGACCTGGGACGGTATTTGTCGACCCAGAGTTCATCGCCCAGCGAGGCGGAGGTCTCTGGGCCCTCCGGCTGAGGGAGACTCTCCCTCTGCACCTTCTCAACCAGGATTTTCTCCGCCTCTTCCTTCAATTTCTCGTAATTGACATTGAGGAGACCTCCGGCCGGCGTCACCTCCACGATTTTCGATGGATTTTTCGGCCGAAGTCGAACGTAAATTCTTTGAGAGTCCGCGGGTCTCGTCAGGGCCACGAAATTCCAGGAGGGGATCTTCAAGGATATCGTCTCCCTCGGGGTCGACCTCCAGGCCTTGTTCACGGCCTGGGGGACCTTTCCCTCGTGAACCAGGCGGTTCCTCAGGGTCTCCTGGTGAATCGCCTCGATCACCTCTTTTGGCTGGTTCCAACGGGGCCTTTTATCCTGCCGACCGAGGTCGAACAGCTCTGGGTCTGCTGGGTCTAGGGTCGACGTGGAGGGACAACTGTTGAGGAGCTCTGCCACGTCTCTTCGCAGCTCCTCGAAGGTTCGTTTCTTCGCTTTCTCGGGGGGAGGCTTTGGGGCTGACCCTCTTGGGGAGGCCAAGGCCGACTCCTGGAGGGAGTTGAGCTCGTCCTCGATTGGGAAGTCGTCGTCCGGGAAGTCCGGTTGGTCCGAGGGGGCGGGGGTGCTCGGTCCGTTTGGTAACGCCGAGGGTGGCGGGGGTTCTAGACGGAAATTGAATAAGCTATTTAATTCGTGTCGGGGTTTTGGGCTCATGTTACTTCATTTCAATGAGAAATCAACATTATCTGAGAATATTTAACCAAAATACAACAAACGAAAAACGACTATTCGACGCAATTCAAGCAAAAAAAAATTGTTTTAATCAATTTTGTTTATAATTCAATTGACTAGATTAGGCCGATTACACTTTTCTTTTTTCATTCGATTGAAATTCAGCATCACATCTTTTGCCCTCTCTGAGTCTTGCTCTGAACTTTGCATTTTGCTGTTTCATTTTCAAAATACAACGAACGAAAAACGACTATTCGGCGCAATTCAAGCAAAAAAAAATTGTTTTAATCAATTTTGTTTATAATTCAATTGACTAGATTAGGCCGATTACACTTTTCTTTTTTCATTCGATTGAAATTCAGCATCACATCTTTTGCCCTCTCTGAGTCTTGCTCTGAACTTTGCATTTTGCTGTTTCATTTTCCTGAAAATTAGCAGAAATCAAGAAAATTTGGATAATTGTGTTCTTGAATTTTCAATTAATTAAAAATTCATTGTAATTGAGCAATGAGAACTGTAAATTTGAGTAGAAGAATTCACTCAAAGCTGTTCAAAATTCGGAATCCACTGAATTCTAGTGTTTTGCTCCCCTCTCCCCTGATAATTCAATGTTTGAGGATTTGATAAATTTTGAAGGATCGATTCAACTTACCTTTTGGAGGCCTCGAAGCCTTGTATACATCAGTTGGTATGAGATCATATTCCTCATCAGAATCGGGAAATTCACTGGGGTCCATTTTGAACGGGAGTTGTTACGCTCCCAGAGCACTCAAAACTTTCTAGAATCACTTCTCAATTAAATTAGTATTAAATAACGCGACGAGTATTAGACGTGAGGATTCATTCTGACGGATAATTTTGAGGGTTATGAACGCTCTCAAATTTTCTGAAAGACCGCGCTCTGGAGAAAATCTCGAGCCATTCGATTAATCGATATAGACTGGTCTTTCCGGGGGGGGGGCGTTCGTCATCCGCAACTGTACATACACTCGCGTACGAATCAATATACTGATCAACTCGATTCTACAATCGACAGATCCGCCAGGGTAATAATACTTCTTCCCTCGCACTGATCGGCCGTTTAGTATCCTCTAATAAAGTAATAATATTTGAGAGGGATATATTGAATTTAGATCGACTTGAAGCCATTCTGCTCCAAAACGACGTTTGAAAACATAGTCTGATAAACGCCGATTATCTAGCGATCTCATTGGCTAGCCCCCACATCTACGTTGCCATCGCCAATTAGATTGATGTCACCTCCATCCGATAGGTAACCCCCTCCCCTGTGCACACACACATCGCGCTCTCGCATTCATGCCCTCCACCCATCAGTGAATCCGCCTTCTATTCCAGGAACTCTTGCCTGCTCGTAAAAAAAAAACATTAGATTATCGCCTCCCCTGCGTCGAGCTAAACCCCAGTCGCTTAAACAGGCCATCGGTCTTTTATTTGAACAAAAAAAATCCCCGAATGTTCCCCCAACAGCCCCAATGACGTAAAACCGTATCTTATCGTCGTTATGTGCGAGTGAGCCCAAAACCGAGTGCCTACAATGCGGAAAGAAAGAGTCGAGTAGAAATCGAGTGTGTTGACACCTTTGACAAGTGCGCCCTAAACCGATAGCCACCGCACCTGTCCCGACACAGTTTCCTGCCTATTATTTTCTATTGTCAAGCCGCAAGTGGCATTGGTGCACAACTATTCGTGATAAAAAATCGTGGAGCGCGAAAATAGCCCCGGAAAAAAGTTAATTAAACGTAGACGTATGTTCAATGACAAGGGGAAGAGAATATCGAAGACTTTTCGAGTGAATAAAACCTCTGAACAACGGAAATCATCGGGAATGTCAGGTGGACATTGTCGGCATGGAGGAGGTAAGGAAGAAGGATCGTGAGGATAACTCGTGTCATGTCGAGGATGAGGACGATGACGCCAGGGTCGTTGTTGCCAGACGTGGCAATGGTATTGTTGGGTGCAAAGATTTGGATGTTCTCCAAGATGTGGCCAATGCCAATTCAAGGTGTCAGGGGAGCGACTGCGAGAGGGAGGACTCACTCGAGAAAGATGTCTGTGGGAAAACACATCAGAGTCCAGCTGCTCTAGCGTTCACCATTGATTTTGACGATGGCAATAAGGAAGTCGACACTGTCAAGTATCAGAGCCTTTTTCAGAGGTTCGCTAGGCACAGGAGGAATGTCTCGACGTCCAAGGTCAGTGGAACCGATATTTTTTGGGGGTTTTAAGTAGGGTTCTAGGGTTTGGGGGGATGCAGATATTTTGGCATTTGTGGGAGTTTGAGGATTTTTTATAGAAGATTCAGAGATATTTAGGATAGACTGACTTCGAAGCTGGGTTTGTTGTTTTGCTGATTCCACTTTTATAATACTTATTCAACGACAATGAAATCATCGAAGCAATCAACAACTAAAAAATAGTTATTTCTTCCTAAATAAAATCCAGAGAAGATACCAAGTCTGTCGCTAAAACGTCTTCTGCAGCTCTCCAAATTCTGCAGAAAATACTTTCAAAAAAATTCTAGAATAAATTCAATCAGTCACTAATATTAAACCGAGGTACAATACGTCCATTTTGCCTCATTTGCCCTCATTTAGGGAAAACTGATCTTGAAGTTGAATATTTTATTCCACCTTTGTTGACTGTGAAATTTTCTCCTGAGATCTTATAAAATGCTTTCGTCGTAGATCTTGACAGAGATAATTCTTTGTATTTTCAAAACAGGGCTTTAGGTCTAATTATAATGAAATGGTAGGATGGATGAGTGAATTATGCTCGATGTAGATCTCCACAGAGATGATCTTTCGTCTTTTCAAAATAGAGCTGTCAGTTTTCGTTGTGATGAAATGGTGAAATTTGTTTTGATGGTCAGTGTTATGAGGAATATCTGAGGATCTTTTGTGGAGACACATTTCGTGGGGAATTTCAAGAGCTGCAGGAAAGGCTCCAATGAAAACTTCGGTATCTCCTCTATTTGGGATTCCGGGATATTTAGGGAGAACTGATCTCGGTCGATGCCAGAGGACATTTTCGTAGATCTTGAAATTCTCTGTGGAAAACATTTAATCGAACATGTCTAAGGTAAATGACCCCACGCTCGTACAGCTAAGGTGAACACATCATTAGTCCAACATTTCTCTTGAAATGAGTGTAAACATGCGAAGTTTTAAATTAGATATCAGAAAGTAAAAACTTCAGAATTAAAATTCACTTGTATTAATCATGATAATTACTATTTTTTAATAAATAATCGTCCATAAACGTGGAAAGTCCCATTTCCCTACGCTCGCTCATTTGTCCCCATGCACGTTTGACACATGTGATTTGAGTGATATGAAAAGGTTATATCCGAACTAATTACATCGTGAGTATCCTATTTGGGATAAACCAACATTAAAAAATATCTCGAGGCACAAAATTATATTTCAATTGAACAGTCCAACCTTTTAAATGATTTTTTCATCCGCTTAGTCCGTGAGCAGTTGACAGTTGGCTATTCTTTTAAATGCCGACATTTCTGCGATATATTAAGATATTACTGTAATTTATGCATTTTTATTGCTTTTTTAACAATCCGAAACCTCAGTCAAGGGATTTTTAATCCCATTTGACTATCATAACGGAGATATCAACATTTAAAAATTGTGAGTTTAACTTGCGGCTTGAGAATTCACTCGGTCGTAGCACCCGTTAATGTGGATGGGATTTTTCTCTCGTATTCTTCGAAAAATCACTGTTCACTGGTGTCTGTAACTGTCCTTATTGAATAAAATAATAACTCCAGTCGTACGTCTTCATTTTATTCATTGTGAAAATAGCGAAGATGGTATATACTTCGTACATATAAAGTGCAACGTAGTGTGTGCAACAACGTCTGAAAATTCAACATTGCATCGCCTCGATGTAAACCAAAACAACAAGCAGGAAGCAGTATTTCAACACAGCTATTATAATATAGTTATCTCACTTCACCCCCTTCTCACGTTGAATACAATCGAGTGTACTGTTGGTGTATTTTATATGAATTTGTTTATTTTGTTCAATTGTTCTGCTGATTTCATTCTTTGTTGAATGAGAATTGTCTCCCAACTTTTTCTTCTCCAATCAATTAATTAAATATAATAGATTAGTTAGGCAGAATTGAATCCTTCTGATTTCTGACATAATTTTCTTTGGATTTTCAGATAGAAATAAAGACCAGTAAATCATCAGCAGATTTATCCCCAAATTTTGTACAAAAGAGTAAACCAGTGAGCAACTACTCCGAGGGATACTTCAGCAGTGAAGACGATACGAAACGAAAGGCTGACAAATTATCCCAGAAATTGAAAGAACTAGGTAACTTCTAGTTGATTTATTAACTGTACATTGTTGAACTTCGGTATTTTTTATATCGGCCACTGGGTAAGATTTATATATGGAAATGTTGTATATGTCCGGTGAGTGAGTCACGGTGAAGTCATCTTCACTCGTTGCGCCAATGGCAGGGGCAACGTGTGGCCATTAGTATTCCGTGGGTATTAGTCCGAGGTACATTGTGCTCACCTTCGGTTCCTCAATAGCCAGCCGCTTGCGTTCAAGGCTACCGCCGAAAATCTAAATATACTGTCAAAATTCAGTTGTTGAGGGAGAAAACGTTTCTCGTTAAATTTTACGTCTTTGGTAATTACGAAATTATTCAGTTGATGAGTGATTTTGGGGAAAATTGTTTTGTAATTTTAAATTCAGTAGAAAATGTTGGGCAAGAAAATTTTAAATAAATTGTGTTTCAACACTCTCCTTTGAACACTTGATTTCAGAAGTATAGGTGGAAATAATATTTCATCAACATTTTTGTAACTTGTTAAGTGGGAAATCGTTTGTTTATCTGGGCATTTATATCAAAATGCATTCTTTTGTAGGATATTCAAAAAACTCTTCCAAAAAAAATGAAAATCAGACCACCACCGAGATGACGAACCAAGTCTTTCGTTTCAGGTTTAAAAACGTCCCCAAAAGGAGTTTCCCTCCGTCACCCGCCGATGTCCCGTTCCCTCACCGAGAGGTCCACCCCTCACCGTCGCTCCTACCACGAGCCCTCACCTCCCCGCCCAGACCTCCCCAACTCCTCCACAATGAACGACCTGAGTCGCCTCCAAAGTTCCCTCGAGGATGATCGCTCAAACCGTGTGCAATACTCCCCAGAGAAAAAATACACCAAGAACATCGAGTACCTCGAGATAAACCACTCCTACTCCTCCGAGAACCTCCACCACTCCCAGGCCTCCTCCGAAAAGCTCAAGAACACAAGTTACACCCCCAGCTCTTCGAATCCCCCTGAATCCCCCCAGAAACAACGAAATATCCAGACCCTCTGCATCACGTACTCTGGAGAATGCAGCACAGGTCCCAACATTGATAAATTCAGCGTCAGCAACCTGGACAATGACTCGGACGGCACAGTGAGTGAGGCTGGTACCTACACGGTCCACAAGGACTACACAGACGAGGAAAAAGCCCGGATGGACATTGACAAAACGTTCAGCGTGGGCATCCTCACAGAGGGCGAGCAGCACTCCTCGTACGTCCATCACTTCCAGATGAACACCTCCAGAGACTCGAACTCCTGGATCTCCGATTGGGCAACTCAAGTAGCTGAACACAACTCATTACCACCTCCCATCGGGGGAACAACGGGTCAGGGATAAATTTATAGTATTTAATTACGCCGTGGCTATTCGCACTACCACACGCAGAAATTCATGTAAGGGTCGGCCAGTAGTACAACGTGTCAACCAATCATCCTTAGAATCATCTGCACTATATTTCGATACCCGCTCCTGCACTCGGGTCTTATATGAATTTCTCCGTGCGACGCGCTGCGTGTGGTAGTGCGAATAGCCACGGCGATTAAATTATGATTAAATTTCATGTTCAAAGATCCAGTCATAAATTTCTGACTTGAATTTTTTTTTCATTTCGTAGTATTTTCAAAAAATTTGTACTTTCCAGTAAAAGCCAAACAAAACTTTTCTTTGGCGTAGTTGTTTTTACAGAAATATTCAGTTTTGTTTCTTTAGGGAGATATATTACGAAATCAGATAATCAATTCCCGGAATAATTCTCACTACTTCAATAACCAACAATCACTTTCAGAAGATCTGAATTATATTATATACTCTCATTCTATTGAGATATTTTCTATAGAAAATTTCTCCACTCGAGTTTTTGTATTTTTTTAAGGCCGTGACTATTCGCACCATTACGTGAATCACTCCCGTACACTCCATACACTCCACGCATGCGTGAAGTTTGTGTGTTTCACGCAGCCGAATTTTCATACTGCTGTGATTTCACGCAGTTGAAGTTTCATACTACTGTGTGTTTCACGCAGTTGAAGTTTCATACTACTGTGTGTTTCACGCAGTTGTATTTTTATACACC